>NC_092175.1:41354256-41619256 GCF_045791955.1 Oncorhynchus clarkii lewisi | reverse complement strand
GAGAGAGATGCCAAGTCCCATGGGAGCAATTAGAGAGTAGACACTGTTGTATTTCAACTCAGTAAACTGTTCTGTACCACCTACACTATTAGAAAAAGGGTGCTGTCGTACACCAAAAAGGTTCTTCAGCTCTTCCCAATAGGAGAACCCTTTTTGATTCCAGGTAGAACCTTTTGGGGTTTCATGTATTACCCAGTGTTATACATGGAACCCAAAAGGGTTCTAACCTGGAACCAAAAGGGTTCTATCCTGGAATTAAAAGGGTTCTAACCTGGAACCAAAAGGGTTCTAAACTGGAAACAAAAGGGTTCTAAACTGGAACCAAAAAGGTTCTAACTTCAAACCGATAGGGTTCTAAACTGGAACCAAAAGGGTTCTAACCTCAAACCGATAGCGTTCTAAACTGGAACCAAAAGGGTTCTAACTTCAAACCGATAGGGTTCTAACCTCAAACCGATAGGGTTCTAACCTCAAACCGATAGGGTTCTAACCTCAAACCGATAGGGTGCGCCTACTGTGACAGACAAAGAGCCCTTTTTGAACCCTTTTTTCTAAACACACAACTCAAATGAAATAATATCTGACTCTTAACATCCTCTAAGCACATACTAGACGTGCAGAGCCTTTGGAAAGGATTCAGACCACTTTGGCTTTTCCTCACGTTGTTACATGACAGCCTTATTCTAAAATAGATTAAAAATAAATACATCCTCAGCACAAGAGTACTTCATTACAAAGCGAAAACAGGATATTAGATATTTTTTGTAAATGTATTAAAAATATAAAACAGCAATACCTTATTTACATAAGTATTCAGACCCTTTGCTATGAGGCTCTAAATTGAGCTCAGGTGCATCCTGTTTCCATTGATCATCCTTGAGATGTTTCTACAACTTGATCGGACTCCACCTGTGGTGAATTAAATTGATTGGACATGACTTGGAAAGGCACACACCGGTCTATATAAGGTCCCACAGTTGGCAGTGCATGTCAGAGCACAAATCAAGTCTCCGAGACAGGACTATGTTGAGACACAGATTTGGGGAAGGGTACCAAAACATTTCTGCAGCATTGAAGGTCCCCAAGAACACAGTGGCCTCCATCATTCTTAAATTGAAATACTTTGGAACCAGTAAGACTCTTCCTAGAGCTGACCACCCAGCAAACCTGAACTCCTTCAACAAACCAGCACCATCCTAGTTTGTTGGTGGCAATCGGGGGAGAAGGGGCTTGGTCAGGGAGGTGACAAAGAACCTGATGCTCACATAGCTATAGAGTTCCTCTGTGGAGATGGGAGAACCTTCCAGAAGGACAACCATCTCTGCAGCACTCCACCAATCAAGCCTTTATGGTAGAGTGGCCAGACGGAAGCCACTCCTCAGTAAAAGGCACATGACAGCCCACTTGGAGTTTGGCAAAAGGCACCCACAGACTCTCAGACCATGAGAATCTTGATTCTACAGTCAAAGGATGAACTTCTACACACAGACACAGCCTTTTAGGGGCCCTATCGAGATTTGCATGGAGGTCGGAGAGAAAAACATTTTGATTTAAAGTTAATTTCCTGCAATTCTCCACATTTTGCCATGACTCATGTCATGTTAGTATGATATCTGAGTGAGAATGAATAACACTATCAATGTGGCCCCCCCCTGGAGGTCAGGGCCCCTGGGTACATGCCCTGCATATCCCACCATGATTACTAACAAGTACAGATAGCTGGATAGACTAACTACCAATCAAAACACCCAAAATCTTTGGGCTGCTGGAGTCATTTTCATTCTGGGACATTTCCCTTTCCATATAAAATTCAAGACTGAACTTCGAATCTTTTCTCAGTACTCCGAAGGAAGCATGCTAACAAAGCAATGTAGTCTAGTATGAATATATATATATATTTATATATATATATATATTATGTAGTCTATGTAGTCTAGTATGAATATATATATATATTTATATATATATATATATATATATATATATATATATATATATATATATATATATATTATGTAGTCTATGTAGTCTAGTATGAATATATATATATATTTATACATATATATTATGTGGTCTATATAGTCTAGTATGAATATATATTATGTAGTCTATATAGTCTAGTATGAATATATATTATGTAGTCTATGTAGTCTAGTATGAATATATATATATATATATATATATATATATATTTATATATATTATGTAGTCTAGTATGAATATATATATATTTATATATTTATATATATATATATTATGTAGTCTATATAGTCTAGTATGAATATATATTATGTAGTCTATGTAGTCTAGTATGAATATATATATATATATACATATATACTATGTAGTCTAGTATGAATATATATATATATATACATATATACTATGTAGTCTATGTAGTCTAGTATGAATATATATATATATATACATATATACTATGTAGTCTAGGCAAGACTGCTGTAATTGCAGTTTTCTCATGTTTGTAGTTCTACGAAAACAATTTTATCTAGAGAGTGAAACAATTTCAATATCCAGGTATTGTATGGTCAAATCCCATACGTTCCATAGTATACCAACAGGAGGACCATTGGAGACGGTCAAAGGCCTTCTCCCTATTATTTGCCAGGACTACACAGGGTTATGGTACATCCGTCGTAATGTATATCGACGAAGGAGACGTGTCATATTGTCTGATGCCAAGTTTATGTTTCACAAAACCTGTTCGATCAGGATGAACTAGTTTGGGTAAAATTGTTTCCTGACATTTGGCTAGAAAGTTTGACGTACAATTTTATGTCACTAGTTTAATGAGGGAGAGAGGACAACGACTTGAACAGAGAGTTGGGTTTGTAGTTGTTTATGTAACAGAAAGATAAACTAATAAACTAACTGTTTATCAATTTTAAACTAATCTGATCATGTACATACAGTACATCCATTTTAAACAAATCTGATCATGTACATACAGTACATCCATTTTAAACAAATCTGATCATGTACATACAGTACATCAATTTTAAACGAATCCGATCATGTACATACAGTACATCCATTCTAAACGAATCTGATCATGTACATACAGTACATCCATTCTAAACGAATCTGATCATGTACATACAGAACATCCATTCTAAACGAATCCGATCATGTACATACAGTACATCCATTCTAAACGAATCCGATCATGTACATACAGTACATCCATTCTAAACGAATCCGATCATGTACATACAGAACATCCATCCTAACGAATCCGATCATGTACATACAGTACATCCATTCTAAACGAATCCGATCATGTACATACAGTACATCCATTCTAAACGAATCCGATCATGTACATACAGAACATCCATCCTAACGAATCCGATCATGTATGCGTGTACTCATATGTATGCATGCCATGTCTGCTGAATATCACGCCAGCCAACTCTGTCAGTAAGGGATTCCCACAGGTGAAGCACTGATATCGAGTTTAATCCCCTGAATCGAATAACCTTTGCAGCAGTGTGTGTGTGTGTGTGTGTGTGTATTTTAATAACTGTAAAAGCTGAAGCAGTCATGCAGAGTGTGATTTCTCCAGGCCTGTAGGCCAACCATATCTCTCAAAGCACTAACTAAGTCCACACACACACACACACACACACACACGCACGCACGCACGCACGCACACACACACAGACAGATACAAAGACTGCGATCCCAGAATCATGCAGCAGCTGAGGATATCTTCATAAAAAACGCCCCAGTCTAGTTAATACCAGTGGTAGTTAGTGGTCTCAAACAAAGCCCCAGTCTAGTTAATACCAGTGGTAGTTAGTGGTCTCAAACAAAGCCCCAGTCTAGTTAATACCAGTGGTAGTTAGTGGTCTCAAACAAAGCCCCAGTCTAGTTAATACCAGTGGTAGTTAGTAGACTAAAACAAAGCCCCAGTCTAGTTAATACCAGTGGTAGTTAGTGGTCTCAAACAAAGCCCCAGTCTAGTTAATACCAGTGGTAGTTAGTAGACTAAAACAAAGCCCCAGTCTAGTTAATACCAGTGGTAGTTAGTGGTCTCAAACAAAGCCCCAGTCTAGTTAATACCAGTGGTAGTTAGTGGTCTCAAACAAAGCCCCAGTCTAGTTAATACCAGTGGTAGTTAGTGGTCTCAAACAAAGCCCCAGTCTAGTTAATACCAGTGGTAGTTAGTAGACTAAAACAAAGCCCTAGTCTAGTTAATACCAGTGGTAGTTAGTAGACTAAAACAAAGCCCCAGTCTAGTTAATACCAGTGGTAGTTAGTAGACTAAAACAAAGCCCCAGTCTAGTTAATACCAGTGGTAGTTAGTGGTCTCAAACAAAGCCCCAGTCTAGTTAATACCAGTGGTAGTTAGTAGACTAAAACAAAGCCCCAGTCTAGTTAATACCAGTGGTAGTTAGTGGTCTCAAACAAAGCCCCAGTCTAGTTAATACCAGTGGTAGTTAGTGGTCTCAAACAAAGCCCCAGTCTAGTTAATACCAGTGGTAGTTAGTGGTCTCAAACAAAGCCCCAGTCTAGTTAATACCAGTGGTAGTTAGTAGACTAAAACAAAGCCCTAGTCTAGTTAATACCAGTGGTAGTTAGTAGACTAAAACAAAGCCCCAGTCTAGTTAATACCAGTGGTAGTTAGTAGACTAAAACAAAGCCCCAGTCTAGTTAATACCAGTGGTAGTTAGTGGTCTCAAACAAAGCCCCAGTCTAGTTAATACCAGTGGTAGTTAGTGGTCTCAAACAAAGCCCCAGTCTAGTTAATACCAGTGGTAGTTAGTAGACTAAAACAAAGCCCCAGTCTTGTTAATACCAGTGGTAGTTAGTAGACTAAAACAAAGGCCCAGTCTAGTTAATACCAGTGGTAGTTAGTAGACTAAAACAAAGCCCCAGTCTAGTTAATACCAGTGGTAGGTAGTGGACTAAAACAAAGCCCCAGTCTAGTTAATACCAGTGGTAGTTAGTAGACTAAAACAAAGCCCCAGTCTAGTTAATACCAGTGGTAGGTAGTGGACTAAAACAAAGCCCCAGTCTAGTTAATACCAGTGGTAGTTAGTAGACTAAAACAAAGCCCCAGTCTAGTTAATACCAGTGGTAGTTAGTGGTCTCAAACAAAGCCCCAGTCTAGTTAATACCAGTGGTAGTTAGTGGTCTCAAACAAAGCCCCAGTCTAGTTAATACCAGTGGTAGTTAGTGGTCTCAAACAAAGCCCCAGTCTAGTTAATACCAGTGGTAGTTAGTGGTCTCAAACAAAGCCCCAGTCTAGTTAATACCAGTGGTAGTTAGTAGACCAGCTGGCCGGTGTGTTTACGGACATATTCAATCAATCCCTATACCAGTCTGCTGTTCCCACATGCTTCAAGAGGGCCACCATTGTTCCTGTTCCCAAGAAAGCTAAGGTAACTGAGCTAAATGACTACCGCCCCGTAGCACTCACATCCGTCATCATGAAGTGCTTTGAGAGACTAGTCAAGGACCATATCACCTCCACCCTACCTGACACCCTAGACCCACTCCAATTTGCTTACCGCCCAAATAGGTCCACAGACGATGCAATCTCAACCACACTGCACACTGCCCTAACCCATCTGGACAAGAGGAATACCTATGTGAGAATGCTGTTCATCGACTACAGCTCGGCATTCAACACCATAGTACCCTCCAAGCTCGTCATCAAGCTCGAGACCCTGGGTCTCGACCCCGCCCTGTGCAACTGGGTACTGGACTTCCTGACGGGCCGCCCCCAGGTGGTGAGGGTAGGCAACAACATCTCCTCCCCGCTGATCCTCAACACTGGGGCCCCACAAGGTTGCGTTCTGAGCCCTCTCCTGTACTCCCTGTTCACCCACGACTGCGTGGCCACGCACGCCTCCAACTCAATCATCAAGTTTGCGGACGACACAACAGTGGTAGGCTTGATTACCAACAACGATGAGACGGCCTACAGGGAGGAGGTGAGGGCCCTCGGAGTGTGGTGTCAGGAAAACAACCTCACACTCAACGTCAACAAAACTAAGGAGATGATTGTGGACTTCAGGAAACAGCAGAGGGAACACCCCCCTATCCACATCGATGGAACAGTAGTGGAGAGGGTAGCAAGTTTTAAGTTCCTCGGCATACACATCACAGACAAACTGAATTGGTCCACTCACACAGACAGCATCGTGAAGAAGGCGCAGCAGCGCCTCTTCAACCTCAGGAGGCTGAAGAAATTCGGCTTGTCACCAAAAGCACTCACAAACTTCTACAGATGCACAATCGAGAGCATCCTGGCGGGCTGTATCACCGCCTGGTATGGCAACTGCACCGCCCTCAACCGTAAGGCTCTCCAGAGGGTAGTGAGGTCTGCACAACGCATCACCGGGGGCAAACTACCTGCCCTCCAGGACACCTACACCACCCGATGTCACAGGAAGGCCATAAAGATCATCAAGGACATCAACCACCCGAGCCACTGCCTGTTCACCCCGCTATCATCCAGAAGGCGAGGTCAGTACAGGTGCATCAAAGCTGGGACCGAGAGACTGAAAAACAGCTTCTATCTCAAGGCCATCAGACTGTTAAACAGCCACCACTAACACTGAGTGGCTGCTGCCAACACACTGACACTGACTCAACTCCAGCCACTTTAATAATGGGAATTGATGGGAAATGATGTAAATATATCACTAGCCACTTTAAACAATGCTACCTTATATAAATGTTACTTACCCTACATTATTCATCTCATACGCATACGTATATACTGTACTCTATATCATCGACGGTATCCTTATGTAATACTTGTATCACTAGCCACTTTATACCATACTATGCCACTTTGTTTACATACTCATCTCATTTGTACATACTGTACCCGATACCATCTACTGTATCTTGCCTATGCTGCTCTGTACCATCACTCATTCATATATCCTTATGTACATATTCTTTATCCCCTTACACTGTGTACAAGACAGTAGTTTGGAATTGTTAGTTAGATTACTTGTTATTACTGCATTGTCGGAACTAGAAGCACAAGCATTTCGCTACACTCGCATTAACATCTGCTAACCATGTGTATGTGACAAATAAAATTTGATTTGATTTGATTTAGACTAAAACAAAGCCCCAGTCTTGTTAATACCAGTGGTAGTTAGTAGACTAAAACAAAGGCCCAGTCTAGTTAATACCAGTGGTAGTTAGTAGACTAAAACAAAGCCCCAGTCTAGTTAATACCAGTGGTAGTTAGTGGTCTCAAACAAAGCCCCAGTCTAGTTAATACCAGTGGTAGTTAGTGGTCTCAAACAAAGCCCCAGTCTTGTTAATACCAGTGGTAGTTAGTAGACTAAAACAAAGCCCCAGTCTAGTTAATACCAGTGGTAGTTAGTAGACTAAAACAAAGCCCCAGTCTAGTTAATACCAGTGGTAGTTAGTAGACTAAAACAAAGCCCCAGTCTAGTTAATACCAGTGGTAGTTAGTAGACTAAAACAAAGCCCCAGTCTAGTTAATACCAGTGATAGTTAGTGGTTTAAAACAAAGCCCCAGTCTAGTTAATACCAGTGGTAGTTAGTGGACTAAAACAAAGCCCCAGTCTAGTTAATACCAGTGGTAGGTAGTGGACTAAAACAAAGCCCCAGTCTAGTTAATACCAGTGGTAGTTAGTGGTCTCAAACAAAGCCCCAGTCTAGTTAATACCAGTGGTAGTTAGTAGACTAAAACAAAGCCCCAGTCTAGTTAATACCAGTGGTAGTTAGTAGACTAAAACAAAGCCCCAGTCTAGTTAATACCAGTGGTAGTTAGTAGACTAAAACAAAGCCCCAGTCTAGTTAATACCAGTGGTAGGTAGTGGACTAAAACAAAGCCCCAGTCTAGTTAATGCCAGTGGTAGTTAGTAGACTAAAACAAAGCCCCAGTCTAGTCAATACCAGTGGTAGTTAGTAGACTAAAACAAAGCCCCAGTCAAGTTAATACCAGTGGTAGGTAGTGGACTAAAACAAAGCCCCAGTCTGCCGTGCCAATATATCCTCCAAACTCCGGGTTCGAGGGCATTATCACTTTTCTACAATGGTTTACCAACATATTAAAATAATGATTGACATATTTTCATTATGACCTGCACTGAGGCTAGGAAACAGTGTCACCACCAATAAATCCACGATAATCGAGAATTTCAATAAGCATTTCTCTACGGCTGGCCATGCATTCCTCCTGGCTACCCCAACCCCGGCCAACAGCTCCGCCCCCCCCCCCCCCCCCCCGCAGCTACTTGCCCAAGCCTCCCCAGCTTCTCCTTCACCCAAATCCAGATAGCAGATGTTCTGAAAGAGCTGCAAAACCTGGACCCGTACAAATCAGCTGGGCTACACAATTTGGACCCTCTCTTTCTAAAATGTTCTGCCACCATTGTTGCAACCCCTATTACCAGTCTGTTCAACCTCTCTTTCGTATCGTCCGAGAACCCTAAAGATTGGGATGGATTTTAACAGTTTGGGTCTAGAGTGTCACCCCCTCTTCAAAGGGGCTAATATCCATCCTGATCCTGCCTTTCTAAAGTTTTTGAAAGCCAAGTTAAAAAACAGATTACTGACTATTTCGAATCCCACTGTACCTTCTCTGCTCTGCAATCCGGTTTCCGAGCTGGTCACGGGTGCACCTCGATATCATAAACGCCATCGATAAAAGACAGTACTGTGTAGCCGTCTTCATCGACCTGGCCAAGGCTTTCGACTCTGTCAATCACGGTATTCTTATCGGCAAACTCAACAGCCTTGGTTTCTCAAATGATTGCCTTGCCTGGGTCACCAACTACTTCTTAGATAAATTTCAGTGTGTCAAATTGGAGGACCTGTTTTCCGGACCTCTGGCAGTCTCTATGGGGGTGCCACAGGATTCAATCCACGGGCCAACTCTTTTCTCTGTATATATCAACGGTATCGCTCTTGCTGCGGGTGATTCTCGGATCCAGTTCTACGCAGACGACACCATTCTGTATACATCTGGCCCTTCTTTGGACACTGTGTTAACACACCTCCAAACGAGCTCAATGCCATACTACACTCCTTCCGTGGCCTCCAACTGCTCTTAAACGCTAGTAAAACTAAATTCATGCTTTTCAACCGATCGCTACCCGCACCCGCCAGCCCGACGAGCATCACTACTCTTGACGGTTATGATTTAGAATATGTGGACACTACAAATACCTAGGTGTCTGGCTAGACTGTGAACTCTCTTTCCAGACTCATATTAAACATCTCCAATCCAAAATTAAATCTAGAACCGACTTCCTATTTCACAACAAAGCCTCCTTCACTCACGCTGCCAAACATACCATAGTAAAACTGAGTATCCTACCGATCCTCGACTTTGGCGATGTCATTTACAAAATAGCCTCCCACACTCTACTCAGCACACTGGATGCAGTCTATCACAATGCCATCTGTTTTGTCACCAAAGCCCCATATACCACACACCACTGCGACCTGTATGCTCTCGTCGGCTGGCCCTCGCTACATATTCGTCGCCATACCCACTGGCTCCAGGTCATCTATAAGTCTTTGCTAGGTAAAGATCTGCCTTATCTCAGCTCACTGG
The DNA here is from genome assembly GCF_045791955.1 of Oncorhynchus clarkii lewisi. NCBI lineage: Eukaryota > Metazoa > Chordata > Actinopteri > Salmoniformes > Salmonidae > Oncorhynchus > Oncorhynchus clarkii. The sequence continues at coordinate 41,609,676 of NC_092175.1, read as the reverse complement.
TCACCATAACAACACCTACCCGTAGCACGCGCTCCAGCAGTTATATCTCACGGGTCATCCCCAAGTCTGATGGCGCCGGAGGAGATGGCCATCGTTTTACGGTCTCCTAACCAATTGTGTGGTTATGTGGGGTTTTTTGCAATATATGTAAATAATTTTGTACATAATGTTTCTGCAAACGTATTTTACGGCAGAAAAGAGCTTCTGGATATCAGGACAGAGATCACTCACCTCGGATTAGACAAAGAGCTTCTGGATATCAGGACAGTGATCACTCACCTCGGATTAGACAAAGAGCTTCTGGATATCAGGACACCAATCACTCACCTCAGATTAGACAAAGAGCTTCTGGATATCAGGACAGAGATCACTCACCTCGGATTAGACAAAGAGCTTCTGGATATCAGGACAGTGTTCACTCACCTCGGATTAGACAAAGAGCTTCTGGATATCAGGACACCGATCACTCACCTCAGATTAGACAAAGAGCTTCTGGATATCAGGACAGCGATCACTCACCTCAGATTAGACAAAGAGCTTCTGGATATCAGGACAGAGATCACTCACCTCAGATTAGACAAAGAGCTTCTGGATATCAGGACAGCGATCACTCACCTCAGATTAGACAAAGAGCTTCTGGATATCAGGACAGAGATTACTCACCTCAGATTAGACAAAGAGCTTCTGGAAATCAGGGCAGAGATCACTCACCTTGGATTAGACAAAGAGCTTCTAGATATCAGGACAGCGATCACTCACCTTGGATTAGACAAAGAGCTTCTGGATATCAGGACAGCGATCACTCACCTCAGATTAGACAAAGAGCTTCTGGATATCAGGACAGAGATCACTCACCTTGGATTAGACAAAGAGCTTCTAGATATCAGGACAGCGATCACTCACCTTGGATTGAACATAGAGCTTCTGGATATCAGGACAGTGATCACTCACCTTGGATTAGACAAAGAGCTTCTGGATATCAGGACAGCGATCACTCACCTTGGATTAGACATAGAGCTTCTGGATATCAGGACAGTGATCACTCACCTTGGATTAGACAAAGAGCTTCTGGATATCAGGACAGCGATCACTCACCTCAGATTAGACAAAGAGCATCTGGATATCAGGACAGTGATCACTCACCTCGGATTAGACAAAGAGCATCTGGATATCAGGACAGTGATCACTCACCTCGGATTAGACAAAGAGCTGCTGGATATCAGGACAGAGATCACTCACCTCGGATTAGACAAAGAGCTTCTGGATATCAGGACAGCGATCACTCACCTCGGATTAGACAAAGAGTTTCTGGATATCAGGACAGCGATCACTCACCTCGGATTAGACAAAGAGCTTCTGGATATCAGGACAGCGATCACTCACCTCGGATTAGACAAAGATTTTTTCAACAACAACAACAAGCAGAACTCACACGATATTCTCCAAACACCCCGCAGGGCAGACATCCCAATTATTTGCATAAGGAAGCAACGCATAGGAAGTAGAGCCGGATGCCTCATCCGGATCAGCAGAAGGCGAGTAGGAAAGCTGCCTTTACCGTCAATATTACTTGCCAACGTGCAATCATTGAACAATAAGCTAGACGAGGTACGATCACGAATATCCTACCAACGGGACATCAAAAACAGTAATATCCTATGTTTCACGGAATAGTGGCTGAATGACGACATGGATATTCAGCTAGCGGGATACACGCTGCACCGGCAGGATAGAACAGCACACGGGGGAGGTGTCTGTGCATACTTGTAAACAACAGCTGGTGCATGAAATCTAAGGATGTCTCTAGTATGTTGAGGAAGGAAGTCTCAAGTTTATTGTGATAAATTGCAGGCCACACTACTTGCCTAGAGAATTCTCAGGTATATTTTTTGTGGCTGTTTATTTACCACCACAATCAGATGCGGTCACTAAGACCTCACTCAGTCAGCTGTATAAGGGAATAAGCAAACAGGAAACCACTCACCCAGAGGCGGCGCTCCTAGTGGCCGGAGACATTAATACAGGGAAACTTAAATCAGTTCTACCAAATCTCTATCAACATGTTAAATGTGCAACCAGAGGGGAAAAAAAATCTAGATCACCTGTACTCCACACACAGAGACCCGTACAAAGCTCTCCCTCGCCCTCCATTTGGTAAATCCGACCACAACTCTATCCTCCTGATTCCTGCTTACAAGCAAAAATTAAAGCAGGAAGCACCAGTGATTCACAGACTGGAACATGTTCCGGGACTCTTCCGATGACATTGAGGAATACACCACATCAGTCACTGACTTTATCAATAAGTGCATTGAGGACATCCTCCCCACAGTCCTCCCCAAAGTGGGTGGGGTTATATCCTTCCTGTTTGGCCCTGTCCGGGGGTGTCCTCGGATGGGGCCACAGTGTCTCCTGACCCCTCCTGTCTCAGCCTCCAGTATTTATGCTGCAGTAGTTTATGTGTCGGGGGGCTAGGGTCAGTTTGTTATATCTGGAGTACTTCTCCTGTCCTATTCGGTGTCCTGTGTGAATCTAAGTGTGCGTTCTCTAATTCTCTCCTTCTCTCTTTCTCTCTCTCGGAGGACCTGAGCCCTAGGACCATGCCCCAGGACTACCTGACATGATGACTCCTTGCTGTCCCCAGTCCACCTGGCTGTGCTGCTGCTCCAGTTTCAACTGTTCTGCCTTATTATTATTCGACCATGCTGGTCATTTATGAACATTTGAACATCTTGGCCATGTTCTGTTATAATCTCCACCCGGCACAGCCAGAAGAGGACTGGCCATCCCACATATGCTCTCTCTAATTCTCTCTTTCTTTCTCTCTCTCGGAGGACCTGAGCCATAGGACCATGCCCCAGGAATACCTGACATGATGACTCCTTGCTGTCCCCAGTCCACCTGACTGTGCTGCTGCTCCAGTTTCAACTATTCTGCCTTATTATTATTCAACCATGCTGGTCATTTATGAACATTTGACCATGTTTTGTTATAATCTCCACCCGGCACAGCCAGAAGAGGACTGGCCACCCCACATAGCCTGGTTCCTCTCTAGGTTTCTTCCTAGGTTTTGGCCTTTCTAGGGAGTTTTTCCTAGCCACCGTGCTTCTACACCTGCATTGCTTGCTGTTTGGGGTTTTAGGCTGGGTTTCTGTACAGCACTTTGAGATATCAGCTGATGTACGAAGGGCTATATAAATAAATTTGATTTGATTTGATTTGTCTAGAGAGTGATTTGACAGTGACTGTACAGTGACTGTACGTACATACCCCAACCAGAAGCCATGGATTACAGGCAACATTCGCACTGAGCTAAAGGGTAGAGCTGCAGCTTTCAAGCTTTTCAAGAATCTTACAAGAAATCCCGCTATGCCCTGCAATGAACCATCAAACAGGCAAAGCGTCAATACAGGGCTAAGATTGAATCATACTACACCGGCTCCGACACTCGTCGGATGTGGCAGGGCTTGCAAACTATTACAGACGACAAAGGGAAGCACAGCCGCGAACTGCCCAGTGGCACGAGACTACCAGACGAGCTAAATCAGTTCTATGCTCGCTTCGAGGCAAGCAACACTGAGGCATGTATGAGAGCATCAGCTGTTCCGGACGACTGTGTGAACACGCTCTCTGTAGCCGAAGTGAGTAAGACGTTTAAACAGGTCAACATACACAAGGCTGCGGGGCCAGACGGGTTACCAGGAAGGGTGCTCTGGGCATGTGCTAACCAACTGACAGGTGTCTTCACTGACATTTTCAACATGTCCCTGATTGAGTCTGTAATACCAACATGCTTCAAGCAGACCACCATAGTCCCTGTGCCCAAGCACACAAAGGCAACCTGCCTAAATGACTACATAGACCCGTAGCACTCACGTCTGTAGCCATGAAGGGCTTTGAAAGGCTGGTAATGGCTCACATCAACACCATTATCCCAGAAACCCTAGACCCACTCCAATTTGCATCCTGCCCAAACAGATCCAAAGATGATGCAATCTCTATTGCACTCCACACTGCCCTTTCCCACCTGGACAAAAGAAGCACCTATGTGAGAATGCTATTCATTGACCACAACTCAGCGTTCAACACCATAATACCCTCAAAGCTCATCACTAAGCTAAGGATCCTGGGACTAAACACCTCCCTCTGCAACTGGATCCTGGACTTCCTGGTGGGTCGAGAGATCCTCAAAAGGTTCTACAGTTGCAGCATCGAGAGCATCCTGACCAGTTGCATCACTGCCTGGTACGACAATTGCTCGGCCTCTGACCGCAAGTCACTTCAGAGGGTAGTGCGTATGGCCCAATACATCACTGGGGCAAAGCTGCCTGCCATCCAGGACCTCTACACTAGGCGGTGTCAGAGGAAGGCCCTAAAAATTGTCAAAGACCCTAGCCACCCTGGTCATAGGCTGTTCTCTCTACTACCGCATGGCAAGTGGTACCGGAGTGCCAAGTCTAGGACAAAAAGGCTTCTCAACAGTTTTTACCCCCAAGCCATAAGACTTCTGAATGGTTACCTGGACTATATACATTGTGTTGCCCCCCCCAACCCCTCTTTTACGCTGCTGCTACTCTCTGTTTGTCTTGTGGAAAAGACACTGGCTAGAATGTAGGGGATGATTGTGTGTGTGTTTCTGTGTGTGTGTTTCTGTGTGTGTGTGTGTTTCTGTGTGTGTGTGTGTGTGTGTGTGTGCGTGCGTGTGTGTGTGCACTTGCACAAACAACACACTGTAAAGCTCTTGGAGCACCTTGAATCCCTTCATCCCCCCTAGAGCCAAAAAGAGAAATTATGTTGTTGTCGCTTAATTTAACACCACTAAGCCACACACACACACACACACACACACACACACAGAAACACACACACACACACACACACACACACACACACACGCTCACTCACTCACACACATACACACACACACACACGCTCACTCACACACATACACACACCAGTCGGCGAGAGGTGAAAAGTTCAGTGTGGCATGTGGCCCTCATCCAGAGTTATATTGAGGGTTCTGTAGAGTCATATTCTGCCTCAGTGCTTTGACAAGGAATCAGCAGTGGAAATGCTTTCACATAAATTAATCATCAAACCATGACCTACAACAGCCAGCATGGTGTGAATTCAGACCTCAACACATGAACACACACTCAAACAGTTACACACACACAAACACGTACCCGTGGAGATGCACACACACACACACACACACACAAACACACACGCACGCATACAGTACATGCAGACACGCTCGTGCGCTCATGCATACACACGCAAACACACACAAACACACACACGCACAAACACACACACAAACACACACACGCACACACACACACACGCGCACACACACACACACACACACACACACACACACACATTAAGACACAACGCTTCTCGTGTAGCTATTCAACACAACCATTCCATTTTAATCTCGGATTTATTTACAAGAGTAAAGCATTTTACAAACCACAAAATATGACAGAGTGTGTGTGTGTGTGTGTGTGTGTGTGTGTGTGTGTGTGTGTGTGTGTGTGTGTGTGTGTGTGTGCGTGCGTGTGTGTACTAGTGCAGGGGAAAAATCTCTACAGTTATATATTGGGATATTATTGTTGACAATACATCGCAATATCAGTTTTTTTGGGGGGAGGATATTACAATATAATTCTTTGGTCTGTCAACAATCAGACAAACGCAGGCTTTGAAATCCTCTTCAATAAAGACTGCGTTTACGTCATTTTAAAAGTTCAAAATACACTCGGACATCCAAACGTAGGCTACTATATTTACAAACATAATATTGCAAAATATCTTCTTCAAATACGTTGCATTCACTTCCCATCTAACAAAGTTCTAAAAGGGAAACAACTTCCTGTTTTCTCAGGAACCTTGAAACACATAGATGTATCTTCATGTCTGATGTGAGAACGGCCTCTTCATGTCTGATGTGAGAACGGCTTCTTCATGTGTGATGTGAGAACGGCTTCTTCATGTCTGATGTGACAACGGCTTCTTCATGTCTGATGTGACAACGGCTTCTTCATGTCTGATGTGACAACGGCTTCTTCATGTCTGATGTGAGAACGGCTTCTTCATGTCTGATGTGACAACGGCTTCTTCATGTCTGATGTGACAACGGCTTCTTCATGTGTGATGTGAGAACGGCTTCTTCATGTGTGGCAAACTATGGCAACTGTTCGGCATTTGACCGTAAGGTGCTACAGAGGGTAATGCGTATTGCCCAGTACATCACTGGGGCCAAGCTTCCTGCCATCCAGGACCTACATACTAGGCAGTGTCAGAGGGAAACTCAAAAAATTGTCAAAGACTCCAATCACCCTAGTCACAGACTGTTCTCTCTGCTACCGCGCGGCAAGCGGTACCGGAGTGTCAAGTCTAGGTCCAAAAGGCATCTCAACAGCTTCTACCCCCAAGTCATAAGACTCCTGAACAGCGAATCAAATGGTTACCCAGACTATTTACGCCCCCCCCCCCCCCCCTCCCCCTAACACACACACTTTTTTTTGCACTGCTCCTACTCACAGTTTATTATCTATGCATAGTCACTTTACCCCCACCTACATGTACAAATGGCCTCTACTAAACTGTAACCCTGCACATTGACTCGGTCCCAGGACCCCCTGTATATAGCCTAGTTATTGTTATTTTATTGTGTTACTTCTTAATTATTTTTTTACTTTAATTTATTTGGTAAATATTTTCTTAACTATTTATTGAACTGCATTGTTGGTAAAGGGCTTGTAACTAAGCATTTCACGGTAAGGTCTGCACATGTTGTATTTGGAGCATGTGACAAATGAAGCTGGATTTGATTTGAGAAGAACAGAACAATGTAGCCATGTAGCTAATGTTGCCATCCTCTGGCTGTGGTTCAATGTATAGTAGTAATGTAGCCGTCCTCTGGCTGTGGTTCAATGTACAGTAGTAATGTAGCTGTCCTCTGGCTGTGGTTCAATGTGTAGTAGTAATGTAGCCATCCTCTGGCTGTGGTTCAATGTATAGTAGTAATGTAGCCGTCCTCTGGCTGTGGTTCAATGTACAGTAGTAATGTAGCTGTCCTCTGGCTGTGGTTCAATGTGTAGTAGTAATGTAGCCATCCTCTGGCTGTGGTTCAATGTATAGTAGTAATGTTGCCATCCTTTGGTTGTGGTTCAATGTAGAGTAGTAATGTAGCCGTCCTCTGGCTGTGGTTCAATGTATAGTAGTAATGTAGCCGTCCTCTGGCTGTGGTTCAATGTACAGTAGTAATGTAGCTGTCCTCTGGCTGTGGTTCAATGTGTAGTAGTAATGTAGCCATCCTCTGGCTGTGGTTCAATGTATAGTAGTAATGTTGCCATCCTCTGGCTGTGGTTCAATGTAGAGTAGTAATGTTGCCATCCTCTGGCTGTGGTTCAATGTATAGTAGTAATGTTGCCATCCTCTGGCTGTGGTTCAATGTACAGTAGTAATGTAGCCATCCTCTGACTGTGCTTCAATGTCTAAACTGAACCCTTTCCTTAACCAGTCTGAATTAAATCCTAAACTTAACCGTCAAGTTGTTTCTGTTTTATCCCAGAACTTTAAGAGCGACTTTTGAAAACGGCCTACGTGGCATAGACAAGAGTTAGAAAAATGCATTCTAGTGTCAAAATTGACTACAAAGTGTAAATATGATACTTTTGGAGTTTGGAACATCCGTGCTCCACAATGGGTAAATTATGGTTGGGTTTAATTTGACGATGTCCATTTGCCCACTAACATGTGGTGAACAGCTGCAGTGATTGCTCTCTATACAACAGCGTAGACAGTGAGACAGCCCAGCAGCTCTGACAGTTTACATAAGAAATACTGCTCCAAACACATTAGTTAGATATCAAACTGGGGAAATTCAAGAAGTTAAATATACTTCCGCGTCTACAGTGGCTCAGGGGGGACAAACATCATTAACCAATCGGTCAGGAAACACACTTCCAAAACCGAAATCTCTTTTTTTTTTCAAATAAGCAACAGAAAAACACACGTGCGAATCGCCATGTTCAGTCATTCTTTAACCAGATGGAATACATATACTACATATCTTAACTGTATAAATGTTACGTTTATCCCCTGGAAGTGAGATCTTGTTGCTCCCCTATTGTGTTTGATCTATTTCTGTTTTCCACAGAACAGATTGGCCTGCAATCAGGAGTTACTGGTGCCCTCTGTGTACAGTTGAAGTCGGAAGTTTCCACTCCACATATTTCTTGTTAACAAACTATAGTTTTGGCAAGTCGGTTAGGACCTCTACTTTGAGCACAATACAAGTAATTTTTCCAGCAATTGTTTACAGACAGATTATTTCACTTTACGTATCACAATTCCAGTGGGTCAGAAGTTTACATACACGAAGTTGACTCTGCCTTTAAACAGCTTGGAAAATTCCAGAAAATTATGTCATGGCTTTAGAAGTTTCTGATAGGGTAATAGACATCATTTTTGTCAATTGGAGGTGTACCTGTGGGTGTATTTCAAGGCCTACCTTCAAACTATTCGCTTGACATCATGGGAAAATCAAAAGAAATCAGCAAAGACCTCAGAAAAAAAAACTATTCATTCTTGGGAGCAATTTGCAAACGCCTGAAGATACCACGTTCATCTGTGCAAACAATAGTACGCAAGTATAAACACCATGGGACAACGCAGACTTCACACCGCTCAGGAAGGAGACGTGTTCTGTCTCCTAGAGATGAATGTACTTTGGTGTGAAAAGTGCAAATCAATCCCAGAACAACAGCAATGGACCTTGTGAAGATGCTGGAGGAAACAGGTACAAAAGTATCTATATCCAAAGTAAAAGAGTCCTATATCGACATAACCTGAAAGGCCGCTCAGCAAGGAAGAAGCCACTGCTATAAACCGCCATAAAAAGCCAGACTACGGTTTGCAACTGCACATGGGGACAAAGATCGTACTTTTTAGAGAAATTTCCTCTGGTCTGATGAAACAAAAATAGAACTGTTTGTCCATAATGACCATTGTTAGGTTTGGAGGAAAAACGGGGGAGGCTTGCAAGCCGAAGAACACCATCCCAACTGTGAAGCACGGGGGTGGGAGCATCATGTTGTGGGGGTGCTTTGCTGCAGGAGGGACTGGTGCACTTCACAAAATAGATGGCTTCATAACGAAGGAAAATTATGTGGATATACTGAAGCAGCATCTCAAGACATCAGTTAAAGCTTGGTCGCAAATGGGTCTTCCAAATGGACAATGACCCCAACTCCAAGCATACTTACAAAGTTGTGGCAAAATGGCTTAAGAGCAACAAAGTCAAGGAAGTGGAGTGGCCATCACAAAGCCCTGACCTCAATCCCATAGAACATTTGTGGGCAGAACTGAAAAAGCGTGTGCGAGCAAGGAGGCCTACAAACCTGACTCAGATACACCAGCTGTCAGGAGGAATGGGCCAAAATTCACCCAACTGATTATGGAAAGCTTGTGGAAGGCTACCCGAAACGTTTGACCCAAGTTAAACATATACTAATTGAGTATATGTAAACCTCTGACCCACTGGGAATGTGATGAAATAAATAAAAGCTGAAATATATCATTCTCCTTACTATTATTCTGACATTTCACATTCTTAAAAAAAAGTGGTTTAATCCTATCTGACCCATGATAGTAAATTTTTACTAGGATTAAATGTCAGGAACTGTGAAAAACTGAGATTAAATGTATGTGGCTGAGGTGTATGGACTATATCCGACTTCAACTGTACGTTCCTCTCAACATTTTTACGGATTTATCTCTGCTGCTTCCTACAAGCCTCCTTTCCATTCCTTTTTACTGAGTGCAGACTATACAGTATAAACAGTTCTCCCTCTGTTCTTTCTGTTGCAGTAGCCAGATATATACAATCCCTTCAGGGGTGAATAAGAATGTGTTCTTAACTGACTTGCCTAGTTAAATAAAGGTTCAATTAAAAATAAACTAAAAAAAACATTTGGTTGCATGCGAAATGGCTTCCTATCCTCTATATGGGTGATTCGACATTTGAGTATTTTTGTAGACACTCATATCCAGACTCAGCCATTTCATTTAAAGTTGCATTCCTCATGCTCTACCAACTGAGCTACAGTGAACCATCATATGGGCAGAGGACAAGTGTACACTTCAAGAAAAAAGTGTAGAGTATTCAGATGCATACCCAGCAGGTGGGCTCAAACCCTCCAGAAGTCCAAACATTGACATCTATTTGGCCAAAACATAGACGTCTGAAATGTGCTATACTGTACCCTGCTGTACTGTATTCTACTCTACTATACTGTACTGTACTGTACTGTACTGTACCCTACTATACTGTACTGTACTGTACTGTACCCTACTATACTGTACTGTACTGTACTGTATTCTACTCTACTATACTGTACTGTACTGTACTATACTATACTATACTGTACTGTATTGTACTGTACTGTACTGTACTGTACTGTACTGTACTGTACTGTACTGTACTCTACTGTACCCTACTGTACCGTACTATACTGTACCCTACTGTCCTGTACTCTACTATACTGTACGATACTGTACTCTGCTCTGCTCTGCTCTACTCTACTCGACTCTACTCTACTGTACCCGGCTCTACTGTACCCTACTGTACTGTACTGTACCCTACTGTACTGTATTCTACTATATTGTACTCTACTCTACTGTACCCTACTGTACCCTACTGTACTGTACTCTACTATACTGTACTCTGCTCTACTCTACTCTATTCTATTGTACCCTACAGTACCCTACTGTACTGTACTCTACTATACTGTACTCTGCTCTACTCTACTGTACCCGGCTCTACTGTACCCTACTGTACCCTACTGTACTGTACTGTACCCTACTGTACTGTACTCTACTATATTGTACTCTGCTCTACTGCACTCTACTCTACTCTATTCTACTGTACCCTACTGTACTGTACTCTACTATACTGTACTCTGCTCTGCTCTGCTCTACTCTACTCTACTCTACTCTACTGTATCCTACTGTACCCTGCTCTACTGTACCCGGCTCTACTGTACTCTACTGTACTCTACTGGACTACACTGTACACTGCTCTACTGTACTGTACCCTACTGTACTCTACTGTACTGTACACTGCTCTACTTTACGGTACTCTACTGTACTGTACCCTGCTCTACTGTACTCTACTGTACTCTACAATACTGTACTGTACCCTACTGTACTCTACTCTACTGTACTCTACTGTACTCTACTGTACTCTACCATACTGTACTGTACTGTACTCTACTGTACTGTACTCTACTGTACTGTACCCTGCTCTACAATACTCTACTGTGCTCTACTGTACTTTACTGTACTGTTTCCTGCTCTACTGTACCATACTGTACCATACTGTACTGTACCCTACTGATCCCTACTGTACAGTACTATATTGTGCTCTAATGTACTATACTGGGCTCCACTGTACCCTACTGCACTCTACTGTGCTCTACTGTACTGTACCCTGCTCTACTGTACTGTACTGTATGTACCCTGCTCTACTGTACACTGCTGTTCTCTCCTGCACTCTACTGTACTCTACAGTCCTTTACTGTACTCTACTGTACTTTACTGTAACCTGCTCTACTGTACTCTACTGTACTATACTGTACCCTACTCTACAATACTCTACTGTACTGTACTATACTGTACTCTACTGTACTGTACTATACTGTACCCTGCTGTACCCTACTGTACTCTACTGTAATCTACTGTACCCTACTGTACCCTACACTACTCTACAGTACTGTATCCTGCTCTACTGTACTCTACTGTGCTGTATTTTTGTTCACCTTTATTTAACCAGGTAGGCAAGTTGAGAACAAGTTCTCATTTACAATTGAGACCTGGTCAAGGTAAAGCAAAGCAGTTTGACACATACAACAACACAGAGTTACACATGGAGTAAAACAAACACACTCAATAATACAGTAGAAAAATAAGTCTATATACAATGTGAGCAAATGAGGTGAGATAAGGGAGGTAAAGGCAAAAAAAAGGCCATGGTGGTGAAGTAAATACAATATAGCAAGTAAAACACTGGAATGGTTGATTGGCATTGGAAGAATGTGCAAAGTAGAGATATAAATAATGGGGTGCAAAGGAGCAAAATAAATAAATAAATAAATACAGTAGGGGAAGAGGTAGCTGTTTGGGCTAAATTATAGATGGGCTATGTACAGGTGCAGTAATCCGTGAGCTGCTCTGACAGCTGGTGCTTAAAACTTATTGAAAACACTCTAGTGTTTCCAAAACTGTCAAAATATTGTCTGTGAGTATAACAGAACTGATATTGCAGGCAAAGACCTTAGGAAACATCCAACAAGGAAGTGCTGTTCCATTGGATGACAGTAGAAGTTAAAATTGTTTGGGTACAGACCTGGATAGTAGGACAGATCTTTGCAGTAGATTGCAACACCGCCCCCTTTGGCCGTTCTATCTTGTCTGAAAATGTTGTAGTTAGGGATGAACATTTCAGAATTTTTGGTGGTCTTCCTAAGCCAGGATTCAGACACGGCTAGAACATCCAGGTTGGCAGAGTGTGCTAAAGCAGTGAATAAAACAAACTTAGGGAGGAGGCTTCTAATTTTAACATGCATGAAGCCAAGGCTATTACGGTTACAGAAGTCATCAAAAGAGAGCGCCTGGGGAATAGGAGTGGAGGCAGGCACTGCAGGTCCTGGATCAACCTCTAAATCACCAGAGGAACAGAGGAGGAGTAGGATAAGGGTACGGCTAAAAGCTATGAGAATTGGTCGTCTAGGACATCCGGAACAGAGAGTAAAAGGAGGTTTCTGGGGGTGTTAAATAGCTTCAAGGTATAATGTACAGACAAAGATATGGTAGGATGTGAATACAGTGGAGGTAAACCTAGGTAAAAAATATTTGCTAGTCTGTGATGTGTAATGAGGAGCAACCAGACGCTGCTGGTCTGTGATGTGTAATGAGGAGCAACCAGACGCTGCTGGTCTGTGATGTGTAATGAGGAGCAACCAGACGCTGCTAGTCTGTGATGTGTAATGAGGAGCAACCAGACGCTGCTGGTCTGTGATGTGTAATGAGGAGCAACCAGACGCTGCTAGTCTGTGATGTGTAATGAGGAGCAACCAGACGCTGCTAGTCTGTGATGTGTAATGAGGAGCAACCAGACGCTGCTCTTGATAAATTTTTTAAATGTTTTATTCCAGTTACTAATAAGAACGCACCCATTAAGAAAATTATTGTAAAAACGATTAAATCCCCTTGGATTGATGATTAATTAAAAAAAATGTATGGTTGAGATGGATGAGGCAAAAGAGATGGAAAAGAAGTCTGGCTGTACAACCGAATGGCAAACGTACTGCAAATTGAGAAATCATGTGACTAAACTGAATGAAAAGAAGAAGAAACTACACTATGAAACAAAGATAAATGATATAAAGAAAGATAGTTAAAAGCTTTGGAGCTCCTTACATTACATTTTGGAGAAAAAAAAGGCAAACTACCCTCCATCATTCATTCAATCAGATGGCTCATTCATCATAAAACCCACTGATAAAACCAACTACTTTAATGTTTTTTTTAATTCAAATTTAGGTATGCCTTGCCAGCAACAAACTGATGTTGGAGATGCCTTGTGGTATAGAAATTAACATTACATTATCTAACAACCGCTCTGGTGGGCAATCCTGCAGTCAGCATGCCAATTGCACGATCCGTCAACTTGAGACATCTGTGGCATTGTGTTGTGTGACAAAACTGCACATTTTACAGTGGCTTTTTATTGTCCCCAGCACAAGGTGAACCTATGTAATGATCATGCTGTTTAATCAGCTTGATATGCCACACCTGTCAGGTGGATGGATTATCTTAGCAAAGGGAGAAATGCTCACTAAAAGGGATGTAAACACATTTGTGCACAAAAATTATGGGCGGCAGGTAGCCTAGTGGTTATAGAGTGTTGGACTAGTAACCAAAAGGTTGCAAGATCAAATCCCAGAGCTGACAAGGTAAAAATCTGTTGTTATACCCCTGAACAAGGCAGTTAACCTGCTGTTCCTAGGCTGCCATTGAAATTAAGAATTTGTTAATAACTGACTTGCCTGAAAAAATTACCCAGCCTTATGCTAACACCTAATAAATTATATTGAACATTATCCATCCTTCACCTAGCCTTATGCTAACACCTAAAAAATGATATAGACCCTTATCCAACCTACATCCTTCACCTAGCCTTAAGCTAACCCCTAATAAATGATATAGACCATTACCCATCCTATATCCTCCACCTAGCCTTATGCTAACCCCTAATAAATTATTATAGACCATTATCCATCCTACATCCTCCACCTAGCCTTAAGCTAACCCCTAATAAATTATATAGACCATTATCCCTCCTATATCCTCCACCTAGCCTTAAGCTAACACCTAATATATTATATAAACCATTATCCCTCCTACATCCTCCACCTAGCCTTAAGCTAACCCCTAATAAATTATATAGACCATTATCCATCCTACATCCTCCACTTAGCCTTAAGCTAACCCCTAATAAATTATATAGACCATTATCCATCCTACATCCTCCACCTAGCCTTAAGCTAACACCTAATAAATTATATAGACCATTATCCCTCCTACATCCTCCACCTAGCCTTAAGCTAATACCTAATAAATTATATAGACCATTATCCCTCCTACATCCTCCACCTAGCCTTAAGCTAACCCCTAATAAATTATATAGACCATTATCCATCCTACATCCTCCACCTAGCCTTAAGCTATCACCTAATAAATTATATAGACCATTATCCCTCCTACATTCTCCACCTAGCCTTAAGCTAATACCTAATAAATTATATAGACCATTATCCATCCTACATCCTCCACCTAGCCTTAAGCTAATACCTAATACATTATATCGACCATTATCCATCTTACATCCTTCACCTAGCCTTAAGCTAATACCTAATACATTATATAGACCATTATCCATCCTACATCCTCCACCTAGCCTTAAGCTAATACCTAATAAATTATATAGACCATTATGCATCCTACATCTTTCACCTAGCCTTAAGCTAACACCTAATAAATTGTATAGACCATTATCCCTCCTACATCCTCCACCTAGCCTTAAGCTAATACCTAATACATTATATAGACCATTATCCATCCTACATCCTCCACCTAGCCTTAAGCTAATACCTAATACATTATATAGACCATTATCCATCTTACATCCTTCACCTAGCCTTAAGCTAATACCTAATACATTATATAGACCATTATCCATCCTACATCCTCCACCTAGCCTTATGCTATAGAACATTATCCACCCTCCACCCAGCCTTTAAGTAGCCTTGCACAAGCCATCTCTTGTTTCTGTAGCGTGAGGCAGTTTGATGTACAAGTACACCCCCATGGACAGGCCACCTCACCCCCTGATCTAGCTACTTAATGCTGAGTGCCAAACAGAGACACATCAGGTCCCACTTTCACCGTCTTTGGTATGACTCAGCCAAGGATAGAACTCCAGGTCGAACACTCTAAACACTTTGGACAAAAGCAAACGCTTTTGTGGTGTGTAATGTGGAGCAACCAGACACTTTTATCCAAAGCTATTTTACAATCGTGTGTGCTTCGACTGATGTATTGTTGTCTATACTTTCTTGCCCTTTGTGCTGTTGTCTGTGCCCAATATTGTTTTCACCATGTTTCGTGATGCTACCATGTCGTGCTGCTGCCATGTTGTGTTGCTACCACGTGTCATGTCGTGTTGCTGCCATGCTGTGTTGTCATGTGTTGCTGCCTTGCTGTGTTGTCATGTGCTGCTGCCATGCTGTGTTGTCATGTGCTGCTGCCATGCTGTGTTGTCATGTGTTGCTGCCATGCTGTGTTGTCATGTGTTGCTGCCATGCTGTGTTTTCATGTGCTGCTGCCATGCTGTGTTGTCATGTGTTGCTGCCATGCTGTGTTGTCATGTGTTGCTGCCATGCTGTGTTGTCATGTGTTGCTGCCATGCTGTGTTGTCATGTGTTGCTACCATGCTGTGTTGTCATGTGTTGCTACCATGCTGTGTTGTCATGTGTTGCTGCCATGCTGTTGTCATGTGTTGCTGCCATGCTGTGTTGTCATGTGTTGCTACCATGCTGTGTTGTCATGTGTTGCTACCATGCTGTGTTGTCATGTGTTGCTGCCATGCTGTGTTGTCATGTGTTGCTACCATGCTGTGTTGTCATGTGTTGCTACCATGCTGTGTTGTCATGTGTTGCTGCCATGCTGTGTTGTCATGTGTTGCTACAATGCTGTTGTCATGTGTTGCTGCCATGCTGTGTTGTCATGTGTTGCTGCCATGCTGTGTTGTCATGTGTTGCTACAATGCTGTTGTCATGTGTTGCTGCCATGCTGTGTTGTCATGTGTTGCTGCCATGCTGTGTTGTCATGTGTTGCTGCCATGCTGTGTTGTCATGTGTTGCTACAATGCTGTTGTCATGTGTTGCTGCCATGCTATGTTGTTGTCTTAGGTCTCTCTTTATGTAGTGTTGTCGTGTCTCTCTTGTCGTGATGTGTGTTTTGTCCTATATTTGTATTTTATTTTTAATCCCAGCCCCCGTCCGCACAGGAGACCTTTTGTCTTGTGGCACGCTGTCATTGTAAGTAAGACATTTGTCCTTAACTGACTTGCTCAGTTAAAAAAATAAAAAATGCATTAAATGAAAAATGTAAAAATAATATATTTTTAAAGAGGTTCAACTTCTGTCTAGTCAACAGAAAAGATGCTGGGCGGAATACCACTTCTCCTTTGAAGCTCTTCTGCTTATGGTGTGATGATGAATGGCCTCAGGGAGTATGGTTAGAAGCATGACCTCAGGGCAGAGAGAGAGTGATAATGAAGAAGTCATACAGGTGTCTATACCTGGTAATGATGAAGCTGTACAGGTGTCTATACCTGGTAATGATGTCTGCTCACTACAGGCTGTACAAACGCACACACACAACACGCCCCCCTCCCCTCAGTGCACCCCCTGTGACTTCCAGGATGATTTTGACCCACTTACCACTAGTAGCACTAGTAATTTGTTACTTTCATTTCTAAATATTATTATTTATTTAATGTGATTTAATGTTTAATTTAATGGTAAAAGAACAACAACATTTCCCTAAATTTAAGGTCAACACACACATAGGCACAGACACATGTATACACACGCATGATAACATACACACTATACACATATGTACACATATATTTTAAGTTGCAGATATGTGGTAGTATGTGTAGGGGCCTGAGGGCACACACTTAGTGTGTTGTGAAATTTGTTATGAACGTATTGTAATGTTTTTAAAATTGTATAACTGGCTTAATTTTTCCAGACCCCAGGAAGAGTAGCTGCTGCCTTGGCAGGAACTCATGGGGATCCATAATAAACCCCAGGAAGAGTAGCTGCTGCCTTGACAGGAACTCATGGGGATCCATAATAAACCCCAGGAAGAGTAGCTGCTGCCTTGACAGGAACTAATGGGGATCCATAATAAACTCCAGGAAGAGTAGTTGCTGCCTTGACAGGAACTCATGGGGATCCATAATAAACCCCAGGAAGAGTAGCTGCTGCCTTGACAGGAACTAATGGGGATCCATAATAAACTCCAGGAAGAGTAGTTGCTGCCTTGACAGGAACTCATGGGGATCCATAATAAACCCCAGGAAGAGTAGCTGCTGCCTTGACAGGAACTAATGGGGATCCATAATAAACTCCAGGAAGAGTAGTTGCTGCCTTGACAGGAACTCATGGGGATCCATAATAAACTCCAGAAAGAGTAGCTGCTGCCTTGTCTAAGCGATCCATAACAAATACAAAACTCTCATTTTAACATGGGGAAACTATTCATTTTGTTAACCAAATCATTGTGTAAAAGCAAGGGAGCTGTTTCCACTATTTATTGCAATTTTATGGTGTTTTGTGGTGGAACACTGAGCAGGTGATGTCAACAAGATGTCAACCCTGTTGCCCATATATAGACAGGCTACAAAATGTTTTCACAATTAATCGTTTTTTGTTTGTGAAGCTTCCGTTCAATTGCCCCTCCCTGTTGCACACAACAAGCCTACATGCTCCCATGTCACAAGGAGATTCAAGGCTGATTTAAGATTCAATCATCAACCCTGTTATGGTCAACCCTGTTACGGGCAACCCTGATTACGGTCAACCATGTTACTGTCAACCATGTTACTGTCAACCCTGTTATGGTCAACCCTGTTACGGTCAACCCTGTTACGGCCAACCCTGTTACGGTCAACCCTGTTACGGTCAACCCTGTTACGGCCAACCCTGTTACGGTCATCCCTGTTACGGTCAACCTTGTTACGGTCATCCCTGTTTACGGTCAACCCTGTTATGGTCAACCCTGTTACGGTCAACCCTGTTACTGTCAACCATGTTACGGTCAACCCTGTTATGGTCAACCCTGTTACGGTCAACCCTGTTACTGTCAACCATGTTACGGTCAACCCTGTTATGGTCAACCCTGTTTACGGTCAACCCTGTTACGGTCAACCCTGTTTACGGTCAACCCTGTTACGGCCAACCCTGTTACGGTCATCCCTGTTACGGTCAACCTTGTTATGGTCAACCCTGTTTACGGTCAACCCTGTTATGGTCAACCCTGTTTACGGTCAACCCTGTTACGGTCAACCCTGTTTACGGTCAACCCTGTTATGGTCAACCCTGTTATGGTCAACCCTGTTTACGGTCAACCCTGTTACGGTCAACCCTGTTACGGCCAACCTTGTTACGGTCATCCCTGTTACGGTCAACCCTGTTTACGGTCAACCCTGTTACGGTCAACCCTGTAACGGTCAACCCTGTTATGGTCAACCCTGTTTACGGTCAACCCTGTTACGGTCAACCCTGTTATGGTCAACCCTGTTACAGTCAACCCTGGGATCCTGAGTGGTGCAGTGGTCCAAGGCACTGCATCTCAGTGCTAGATGTGTCACTCCAAAAACTCTGATTCGATTCCAGGATGTATCACAACCAGCAGTGATTGGAAGTCACATAGGGTGGGGCACAAGTGGCTCAGCTGGGTTTGGCCGGTGTAGGCCATCAGGGTAAATAAGAATTTGTCTTAACTGACTTGCCTAGTTAAATGAAGGAAACATAAATGTACAGTCCACCCTGTTACTTTATTTGCATTTAATAAGCACTTTCTTTTTTTTACTTCTTGAGATGGGAAAAGGTGTTTTTTACTCAGCTGAACATGTGCTTCTTTATGACAGAATTCTGACATGAAGTGAATTCAAAAGGGTCCGAGTTGCACATCTCAAAAGGCACTGAACTGGTGGAATGACCCATCTATGTCCAGTACTTAAACTACACCAGCTTTCTCTAAAAGGTGGAACAGTACAGGTAAAGACAGGAGGAAGAAGAGGAGGAAGAGTACTGGTAAAGACAGGAGGAAGAGGAGAAAGAGTACTGGTAAAGACAGGAGGAAGAGTACTGGTAAAGACAGGAGGAAGAGGAGAAAGAGTACTGGTAAAGACAGGAGGAAGAGGAGGAAGAGGAGGAAGAGTACTGGTAAAGACAGGAGGAAGAGGGGGAAGAGGAGGAAGAGTACTGGTAAAGACAGGAGGAAGAGGAGGAAGAGTACTGGTAAAGACAGGGGGAATAAAGAGGAGGAAGAGTACTGGTAAAGACAGTAGGAAGAGGAGGAAGAGTTATGGTAAAGGGGGAATAAAGAGGGGGAAGAGGAGGAAGAGTACTGGTAAAGGGGGAATAAAGAGGAGGAAGAGGAGGAAGAGTACTGGTAAAGGGGGAATAAAGAGGAGGAAGAGTACTGGTAAAGACAGAATATAGAGAGGAAAGAGGAGGAAGAGTACTGATGAAGGGGGAATAAAGAGGAGGAAGAGTCCTGGTAAAGGGGGAATAAAGAGGAGAAAGAGGAGGAAGAGTACTGGTAAAGGGGGAATAAAGAGGAGGAAGAGGAGGAAGAGTACTGGTAAAGGGGGAATAAAGAGGAGAAAGAGGAGGAAGAGTACTGGTAAATGGGGAATAAAGAGGAGGAAGAGTACTGGTAAAGACAGGTATAGAGGAGGAAGAGTACTGGTGAAGGGGGAATAAAGAGGAGAAAGTGGAGGAAGAGTACTGGTAAAGATAGGAGGAAGAGGAGGAAGAGTACTGGTAAAGGGGGAATAAAGAGGAGGAAGAGTACTGGTAAAGGGGGAATAAAGAGGAGAAAGAGGAGGAAGAGTACTGGTAAAGGGGGAATAAAGAGAAGGAAGAGGAGGAAGAGTACTGGTGAAGACAGGAAGAAGAGGAGAAAGAGGAGGAAGAGTACTGGTAAAGGGGGAATAAAGAGGAGGAAGAGTACTGGTAAAGACAGGAGGAAGAGGAGAAAGAGGAGGAAGAGTACTGATGAAGGGGGAATAAAGAGGAGGAAGAGTCCTGGTAAAGGGCGAATAAAGAGGGGGAAGAGGAGGAAGAGTACTGGTAAAGGGGGAATAAAGAGGAAGAAGAGGAGGAAGAGTCCTGGTAAAGGGGGAATAAAGAGGAGGAAGAGTACTGGTAAAGGGGGAATAAAGAGGAAGAAGAGGAGGAAGAGTCCTGGTAAAGGGGGAATAAAGAGGAAGAAGAGGAGGAAGAGTCCTGGTAAAGGGGGAATAAAGAGGAGGAAGAGTACTGGTAAAGGGGGAATAAAGAGGAAGAAGAGGAGGAAGAGTCCTGGTAAAGGGGGAATAAAGAGGAAGAAGAGGAGGAAGAGTCCTGGTAAAGGGGGAATAAAGAGGAAGAAGAGGAGGAAGAGTCCTGGTAAAGGGGGAATAAAGAGGAGAAATAGGAGGAAGAGTACTAGTAAAGGGGGAATAAAGAGGAGGAAGAGTACTGGTAAAGACAGGAGGAAGAATGTGGAAAAGGATGAAAGGAAAAGGGTGAATTTGAGCGACATAGAAATTATTTGTGACATGACAGCAAATCTCAGAAATACAATAACACCTTCACCACATGGCCAAAAGTATGTGGACACCCCTTCAAATTAGTGGATTCCTCTATTTCAGCCACACCCGTTGCTGACAGGTGCATAAAATCAAGTACACCGCCAGGCAATCTCCATAGACAAACAATGGCACTAGAATGGCCCGCACTGAAGAGCTCAGTGACTTTCAATGTGACAGGGTGTCTCCTTTCCAACAAGTCAGTTTGTCAAATCTCTGCCCTGCTAGAGCTGTCCCGGTCAACTATAAGTGCTGTTATTGTGAAGTGGAAACGTCTCTGGAGTGATGAATCACACTTCAGAATCTGGCAGTCCGACGGACAAATCTGGGTTTGGCGGATGTCAGGAGAACGCTACCTGCCTGAATGCATAGTGACAACTGTGAAGAGGAGGAATATTAGTCTGGAGCTGTTTTTCATGGTTTGGGTTTGGCCCGTTACTTCCAGTGAAGGGAACTCTTATCACTACAGCATACAATGACATTCTAGACGATTCTTTGCTTCCAACTTTGTGGCAACAGTTTGGGGAAGGCCCTTTCCTGTTTCAGCACGACAATGCCCCCGTGCACAAAGCGAGGTCCAAACAGAAATGTTTTGTCGAGATCGGTATAGAAGAACTTGACTGGCCTGCACAGAGCCCTGACCTCAACCCCATTGAACACCATTGCGATGAATTGGAACGCCGACTGCGAGCCAGGCCTAATCACCCAGCATCAGTGCCCGACCTCACTAATACTCTTGTGGCTGAATGGAAGCAAGTCCCTGCAGCAAAGTTCCAACATCTAGTTGAAAGCCTTCCCAGAAGAGTAGAGGCTGTTATAGCAGCAATGTTCCAACATCTAGTTGAAAGTCTTCCCAGAAGAGTAGAGGCTGTTATAGCAGCAGTGTTCCAACATCTAGTTGAAAGTCTTCCCAGAAGAGTGGAGGCTGTTATTTATAAAATAAAATAAAATATGTAACTATTATTTAACTAGGCAAGTCAAATAAGAAAAAAATTCTACCTGTTACAGCAGCAAAAGGGGGGACGAACTCCATGTTAATCCCCATGATTTTGGAATGAGATGTTCGACAAGCTGGTGTCCACATACTTTTGGTCATGTAGAGTATCTCTGTAGCAGTTTTAGGTTTTCCTTTTGCTTTGTTGACGTGTTGTTGTTTTTGTTGATAATGTTTTAAGGATATTTAAGGTTATGTTCATGCTTAATCGGCACGGTACTCACCAGAGAGATAATTGTCTTCTTCCCTCCTTCTGACACCCAGGTGGCAACACGCATCTCCACATGCCTGGCACACATCTCATCTTGGAACTCGGCCCCACCACCTCAACCTCAACAAAACAGAAGCTGCTCTTCCTCCCGGGGAAAGGCCTGCCCGCTCCAAGACCTCTGCATCACGGTTGACAACTCCACAGTGTCCCCTTTGCCAGAGTGCAAAGGACATTTGCATGACCCTGGACAACACCCTGTCATTCTCTGCAAACAGCAAAGCAGTGACTCGCTCCTGCAGGGTCATACTCTACAATAGTGTTTCCCAAACTGTGGGGCGAAACTTCCCACTCCTATGGGAGGGCAACGCCCACACAGCCCAGTCAAAACTCCCCACTCCTATGGGAAGGCAACGCCCACACAGCCCAGTCAAACTTCCCACTCCTATGGGAGGGAACGCCCACACAGCCCAGTCAAAACTTCCCACTCCTATGGGAGGGCAACGCCCACATAGCCCAGTCAAAACTCCCCACTCCTATGGGAGGGCAACGCCCACACAGCCTAGTCAAAACTTCCCACTCCTATGGGAGGGCAATGCCCACACAACCCAGTCAAAACTTCCCACTCCTATGGGAGGGCAACGCCCACACAGCCCAGTCAAAACTCCCCACTCCTATGGGAGGGCAACGCCCACACAGCCCAGTCAAACTTCCCACTCCTATGGGAAGGCAACGCCCACACAGCCCAGTCAAACTCCCCACTCCTATGGGAGGGCAACGCCCACACAGCCCAGTCAAAACTCCCCACTCCTATGGGAGGGCAACGCCCACACAGCCCAGTCAAAACTCCTCTCTGTCCTGGCACCCCAATGGTGGAACGAGCTTCCCCTTTATGTCAGGACAGCTACGATATTGAGGGGAAATGTTCTTGCTACGATTGTGATATGTTGTGATATGTCTCACCTAGCTATCTTAAAGATAAATGCACAAATGTAAATCGCTCTGGATAAGAGCATCTGATAAAATGTAAAAGGTTAAGAGGAGAAGGAGAGAGCGAAAGTGAGAGAGGGGAGACACAGAGAGAGGGGGGAGAGGGGAGAGGGAGGGAGAGAGGGAGGGAGGGGAGACACAGAGAGAGGGGAGACACAGGGAGAGGGAGGAGAAGGGAGAGGGAGAAAGAGAGAGAGGGAGGGAGGGAGGGAGGGAGGGAGGGAGGGAGGGAGGGAGGGAGGGAGGGAGGGGAGACACAGAGAGAGGAAGGGAGGGGAGACATAGGGAGAGGGGGGAGAGGGGAGAGGGGAGAGGGAGAGAGAGAGAGCGAAAGTGAGAGAGGGGAGACAGAGAGAGGGGGGAGAGGGCAGAGGGAGGGATGGAGCGAGTGAGGGAGGGAGGGAGGGAGGGAGGGAGGGAGGGAGGGAGGGAGGGAGGGAGGGAGGGAGGGAAAAGGGGAAGAGATGGATGAGGATAAATATGGAGAGATAACGCGAAAAGGAGGGAGAGGGAAAATGTAGTGACAACGGATTACTGTCATCAGCCAGGGACGTGTGTGTGCGTGTGTGTGTGTGTGTGTGTGTGTGTGTGTGTGTGTGTTGCCACTCTTAGGTAAACCAATATGGGCAGGTTAGCTAACAGAGAGAGGTCAGGGGTTGAGACAACTGAAGGGTAACCATAGCAACAGCATGTTTATGCATAAGAGTAGTTGTGAAGTACTGCCAGGAACACAGCCAGTAATGAACCTGAGAGACACACACACACACACACACACACACATAGAGGTGTGCAGCTACTAAGTATACATCTAAACTTAAGTAAAGTTTGAATCCTCTAAAAATATATCCTTTCATCCTTTTCTCACTGATCAAACACAAATAGATATTTGAACGCAAAAGGTTCAATAGCATTTACACATAGTAAAATATT
This sequence comes from Oncorhynchus clarkii lewisi, assembly GCF_045791955.1. Taxonomy (NCBI): domain Eukaryota; kingdom Metazoa; phylum Chordata; class Actinopteri; order Salmoniformes; family Salmonidae; genus Oncorhynchus; species Oncorhynchus clarkii. The sequence continues at coordinate 41,585,547 of NC_092175.1, read as the reverse complement.
AAAAACTAGACAATTCACAGACTCTAAAGATACTCTTCCCAGAGGAGGACCATAGCGGACCTGTTCAGATACAACAGATGAGACAGGACCACAACAGACCTGTTAAATACAACAGACGAGACAGGACCACAACAGACCAGTTAAATACAACTAGCTAATCAGGCAGACAGCTAGCTGGCTAACCAAGCAGACAGCTAACTGGCTAACCAAGCAGACAGCTAGCTAGCTAACCAAGCAGACAGCTAGCAAGCTAACCAGGCAGACAGCTAGCTAGCTAATCAGGCAGACAGCTAGCTGGCTAACCAAGCAAACAGCTAGCTGGCTAACCAAGCAGACAGCTAGCTAGCTAACCAGGCAGACAGCTAGCTAGCTAACCAGGCAGACAGCTAGCTGACTAAGCAGACAGAGAGCTAGCTAGCTAACCAGGCAGACAGCTAGCTGACTAAGCAGACAGAGAGCTAGCTGGCTATTTTTTGCTGCAGTTAGGTAGCCTAACTTGCTGATAATTGACAAGTCACAAAGTTTAGGCCTGTTTCCGGTGCATGTCTTTCATGATACTCATTTGCTACAACAAGTTCATCAGGTCATTGTAAAGAAGCACCGTGTGGAAATAGTCCCAACCATCTTTTTGATCTGAATACCCCGTCTTTAGTTAGCTTCTATAACCGGCTAGTTGTCTGTCTGCTGTTGTATCTGAACCAGGCTTAATTAACAGACAAGGAACAAGACTTGGAGACAGAACACAAATCACTATTAGAAAGCTGTATTAGATGTTATATAGTCACAGAGGCATGAAAGTAAAACAATCGTTACAAATCAGGATTGGCATGAGACAGTGTGTGTGTGTGTGTGTGTGTGTGTGTGTGTGTGTGTGTGTGTGTGTGTGTGTGTGTGTGTGTGTGTGTGTGTGTGGTAACGTAATATAATCCTTTACATGGCGACTCCCGTTACTTCCGAGGGCTCTTTGTACCAAAGCAATGTCACCCTCTCTGTTCAGACATCCTCTAATCATGGACCCCTACACACACACACACACACACACGCACACACACACACACACACACACACACACACACACACACACACACACACACACACACACACACACACACACACACACACACACACACACACACACACACACAAACACACAAACACACACACAGAGAAGGGTGGTTGAGTGTTAAGATTAAAAGGAGGCTTTTTAAATGGGCATTTTTGAGCTAACCCTAGATAAAGCAGCGGTATGCCATTTGTATGTAAGGTGGTGGTGGGGTGGCTGGGTGTTTTAATGGGGTAGTGGAGTTGTCTGGGGGTGGCTAGGGGTTTTAATGGGGTAGTGGAGTTGTCTGGGGGTGGCTAGGGGTTTTAATGGGGTAGTGGAGTTGTGTGGGGGTGGCTAGGGGTTTTAATGGGGTAGTGGAGTTGTCTGGGGGTGGCTGGGTGTTTTAATGGGGTAGTGGAGTTGTGTGGGGGTGGCTGGGGGTTTTAATGGGGTAGTGGAGTTGTCTGGGGGTGGCTAGGGGTTTTAATGGGGTAGTGGAGTTGTGTGGGGGTGGCTAGGGGTTTTAATGGGGTAGTGGAGTTGTCTGGGGGTGGCTGGGTGTTTTAATGGGGTAGTGGAGTTGTGTGGGGGTGGCTAGGGGTTTTAATGGGGTAGTGGAGTTGTCTGGGGGTGGCTGGGTGTTTTAATGGGGTAGTGGAGTTGTGTGGGGGTGGCTAGGGGTTTTAATGGGGTAGTGGAGTTGTGTGGGGGTGGCTAGGGGTTTTAATGGGGTAGTGGAGTTGTCTGGGGGTGGCTGGGTGTTTTAATGGGGTAGTGGAGTTGTGTGGGGGTGGCTGGGGGTTTTAATGGGGTAGTGGAGTTGTCTGGGGGTGGCTGGGTGTTTTAATGGGGTAGTGGAGTTGTGTGGGGGTGGCTGGGGGTTTTAATGGGGTAGTGGAGTTGTCTGGGGGTGGCTGGGTGTTTTAATGGGGTAGTGGAAGGGGTAGTGGAGTTGTCTGGGGGTGGCTGGGGGTTTTAATGGGGTAGTGGAGTTGTCTGGGGGTGGCTGGGTGTTTTAATGGGGTAGTGGAGTTGTGTGGGGGTGGCTGGGGGTTTTAATGGGGTAGTGGAGTTGTCTGGGGGTGGCTAGGGGTTTTAATGGGGTAGTGGAAGGGGTAGTGGAGTTGTCTGGGGGTGGCTGGGTGTTTTAATGGGGTAGTGGAGTTGTCTGGGGGTGGCTGGGTGTTTTAATGGGGTAGTGGAGTTGTCTGGGGGTGGCTGGGTGTTTTAATGGGGTAGTGGAGTTGTCTCGGGGTGGCTAGGGGTTTTAATGGGGTAGTGGAATGGGTAGTGGAGTTGTGTGGGAGTGGCTGGGGGTTTAAATGGGGTAGTGGAGTTGTGTGGGGGTGGCTGGGGGTTTTAATGGGGTAGTGGAGTTGTCTGGGGGTGGCTGGGGTTTTAATGGGGTAGTGGAGTTGTCTGGGGGTGGCTGGGGTTTTAATGGGGTAGTGGGGAGTTGTATGGGGGTGGCTGGGGGTTTTAATGGGGTAGTAGAGTTGTATGGGGGTGGCTGGGTCTTCCCCACTAAGACAGCCCTGTAAAAATGTGTCTGTCCCCAATCTTCCCCTGTATCACAGCCCTTTAAAAGTTGTCTCTTCCCAGTCTTCCCCTGTAACACAGCCCTATAATATGTCATGTCAGTAATTACTTGTCTGTTGCTTGGGGCACTGCCCCACTTTTACAACCCTGAGCTATCATTATTAATCGCCCCTGACGATGCACACAAACACGCGCACAAGTGTACACACACACACACACACACACACACACACACACACACACACACACACACACACACACACACACACACACACACACACACACACACACACACACACACACAGAGCCCCTCTAGTTAGCCATAGGCTCTCATTATCAGCCGCTTTGACTGACTGGTCAGAGGACTTCAATATGTGTGTGTGTGTGTGTGTGTGTGTGTGTCGCTAATACATAGCGGGGATGTGACAATTGGACCATTTTTCTTAATGATTACACTGCCATTTTGTATCGGTTTTCCCTTATAATTCCACGTGAATTCACAATGCAGACAGTACAGTACATGTCTACATGTCTTAGAGTCTCATGGGTTCCTTTATTGTCTACAGTGATTAGTCTTTTTTTCCTCGTTGCTGTTTCAATATTACCTCCAGCTATTCACATGATATCCTTTATCTGCAATCAATCATAACAACATCTCTAATTCCATGACAACAAACTGGTAACTATGCAGGAGACAAACAACAAGAAGTGCAGCATTTAATATTTTGCTGAAAAAAATGCAGTACTGAGTAGACTGCATAGCGTGTGTGTGTGTGTGTGTGTGTGTGTGCATGTGTGTGTGTGTGTGTGTGTGTGTGTCAACAGGGTGACAGTCTTACCGTTGTCTTCAACAGAGAAGAGGAAGAGGTCTGTGGTTGCGCTCTCTTCATTTCTTAACACATAGCAGATCTTTAGGTCATCAATGTCAGCTGCAAAGAGAGGAGGAGGAGGAAGGGGAAAAGGAGGAAGAGAAAGAGGAGGAGGAAGAGGAGAAGGAGGAGGAAGAGGAGGAAGAGGAAGAGGAGGAGGAAGAGGAAGAGGAGGAAGGGGAGGAGAAGGAGGAGGAGGAGAAGGAAGAGGAGAAGGAGGAGGAAGAGGAGGAAGAGTAGGAGGAGAAGGAGGAGGAAGATGAGGAAGAAGAGAAATAGCAGGAGGAGGAGAAGGAGGAGGAAGAAGAGAAATAGCGGGAGGAGGAAGAGGAAGAGGAGGATGAAGAGGAGGAGGATGAAGAGGAGGAAGATGAGGAAGAAAATAAATAGCGGGAGGAGGAGAAGGAGGAGGAATAGGAGGGGGAAGAGGAGGATGAGGGGGAAGAAGATGAAGAACAAGAGGAGGGGGAAGAGGAGGAGGAAGAGGGTAGGAGGACATGTTAACTGACAATCTGTTTTCTGAACAGAAAATAAACCTCTAGCATACTAGTGATCTTAATAATGTTCCTCACATGTTATGGATCTTTTTTTACAAAGGCTATTTCATCAAATAGAAAGATGTCTTTCGGATTTCTGTATTCATATGGGTATGTACAGTATGTGTATACTTGTTGTGTACTCCTGTAGATCCTTGAACATGTATGTCAGTCTTCGGAAAATGTCCACCGTCACCCCTTCCTTCAACCTTTAGAAAATGTCCACTTTCACCGCCAAGAACAGTGTTTATATATATATTTTTTAAACTGCTTCATAAGGATGAGAGAAACATATGGCGGAGGCGTCATTAATAGCCCACGCTACTCGTCATAGGGGCGATGCGGTTTCAATAAATATACATTCCCATAAAAACTTAAAAGAATCATTACAGCAAATTAAATGCCCTTTTTTCAAATACATGTCCAATCTAAATAAATGGTTTATTTACATGTTTTATTTACTCTGTCATCGTTGCTAACCAAAAAGAAAAACACGACATGAATGCTACCGGTACTGGCTCTCCAGGAGGAGGAAGAGGAGGAGGAGAAGGAGGAGGAGGGGGAGGAAGAGGAAAAAGTACTGCTCTCCACGGTACTGAAGCGTGAAATCAAATCAAATCAAATTGTATTTGTCACATGTGCCGAATATGTAGTAGACCGAATAAAACCTTACAGTGAAATGTTTATTTTAACAAACCCTTAACCGACAATGCACTTTTAAGAAAAATATCTTAATTAAGTAATTAAAAAAAATAAAAATACAAAAGAAATAAGTAAAGAGCAGCAGTAAAATAACAATAGCGAGGCTATATGATAGATGTATGATAGGCTGCCTAATCTTTGCAAGTCTGATCTGTGCTGTTTTTGTTATTGTAATACTTATTCTGGTCAGTGAGGTAGTCTTTTCAAAAAAACTTTTGTGAGCAAAAGCCGTTTGCAAATAAGGAAAAGACACCTGGCTGAAAATAGAAGCCTGTCTCTAATACGAACCAGTTGTGTTTAAGGGATTGAAGGAAATAAAGGCCTGGGCTATTAATACATTTTTTTACAGTAATTTACAAGGCATTGGTTGGTTACTTTCTTATTAATGCATTTTGAAGAGTATCCTACCTGGTTCTTCTGTTTTCCTGTTCTCCTATGGTTTACTATTTAGCATATTTACAGTGCATTCGGAAAGTATTCTGACCACTTGATGTTTTTCACACGTTGTTACGTTACAGGCTTATTCTAAAATGGATGACATTTATTCCTCATCAATCTACACACAATACCCCACAATGACATCACAATACCCCATAATGACATCACAATACCCCATAATGACATCACAATACCCCATAATGACAATGCAAAAAAAAACATTATTAATATTTATTGTTGCAAATGTAATTAAAAAAATACAAAACTGAAATATCTCATTTACATAAGTATTCTGACCGTTTCCTATGAGATTGAGCTCAGGTGCATCCTGTTTCCATTGATCATCCTTGAGATGTTTCTACAACTTGTACGGTACACACTGTAGACACAGACAGCTTGAGTTTTGAGGAAAGTAAAATTATTCATAACTAATTCTATTGTTACTGACTTTTATTACAAAGTTAAAAACGATGAGTCAGTTTAAACAACAGTGAAATGCAAAGAGCTGTCAAATCAGAACTTGATGATATTGAGAAAAGCTTTCATGTAAAGACTTCACACTGGTTACCAAAATATCCTCAAACGCTGTTTGAAGCGAAGAAGCATTAAAGGACTATTACACCACTTTTTTAAAACCTTATACTCTTTATCTCTAGTACCAAACCAGTGAAAGAAGTGCATTGGTCTGTGGATAAAAATACATGTTTTTTTTGTAAAAAATTGTCACGCCCTGACCATAGTTTACTTTGTATTTTCTATGTTTTGATTGGTCAGGGTGTGATCTGAGTGGGCATTCTATGTTTCATGTCTTGTTTGTCTATTTCTATGTTCAGCCTGATATGGTTCTCAGTCAGAGGCAGGTGTTCGTCATTGTCTCTGATTGGGAACCATATTTAGGTAGCCTGGGTTTCACTGTGTGTTTGTGGGTGATTGTTCCTGTCTATGTGTTTTTCACCAGATAGGCTGTTTAGGTTTTCGTTACGTTCGTTACGTTTTGTTTTATAGTATTGTATTGGAGATTCGTGTTTCGTATTATTTAATAAACATGGATCGTAAACCACACGCTGCATTTTGGTCCGACTCTCCTTCGCATCAAGAAAACCGTTACAGAATCACCCACCACCAACGGACCAAGCAGCGTGTCAACAGGCAGCAACAGCAGCGTAAGGAGGAATGGACATGGGAGGACGTTTTGGATGGCAAGGGCTGTTACACTTGGGAGGAGATACTGGCTGGAAGAGATCGCCTCCCATGGGAACAGGTGGAGGCACTTAGGAGAGCTGAGGCAGCCGGAGAGAAGAGCCGGCGATATGAGGGAACACGGCTGGCAAGGAAGCCCGAGAGGCAGCCCCAAAAATTTCTTGGGGGGGGGCTAACAGGGAGTATGGCTACGCCAGGTAGGAGACCTGCGCAAACTCCCTGTGCTTACCGGGGGGCTAGAGAGACCGGACAGGCACCGTGTTATGCAGTGGTGCGCACGGTGTCTCCAGTGCGGGTGCATAGCCCGGTGCGGTATATTCCAGCTCCGCGTGTCTGCCGGGCTAGATTGAGCGTCGAGCCTAATGCCATGAAGCCGGCTCTACGCAGCTGGTCCCCAGTGCGTCTCCTTGGGCCGGCTTACATGGCACCAGCCTTGCGCTCGGTGTCTCCGGTTCGCCTGCATAGCCCAGTGCGGGCTATTCCACCTCTCCGCACTGGCAGGGCGACCGTGAGCATTCAACCAGGTAAGGTTGGGCAGGCTCGGTGCTCAAGAGCTCCAGTGCGCCTGCACGGTCCGGTTTTTCCAGTACCACCTCCACACCCCAGCCCTCCGGTAGCAGCTCCCCGCACCAGGCTTCCTGTGCGTGTCCTTGGCCCAGTACCACCAGTGCCAGCACCACGCATCAGGCCTACAGTGCGCCTCGCCTGTCCAGCGCTGTCGGAGCCCTCCTCCTCTCCAGCGCTGTCGGAGTCTCCCGCCTGTTTAGCGCTGTTAGAGCCTTCCTTCTCTACAGCGCTGCCGGAGTCTCCCGCCTGTTCAGAACTGCCAGTTAGCATAGAGCTGCCAGTTAGCATAGAGCTGCCAGTTAGCATAGAGCTGCCAGTTAGCATAGAGCTGCCAGTTAGCTTAGAGCTGCCAGTCTGCAAGGAGCTGCCAGTCTGCAAGGAGCTGCCAGTCTGCAAGGAGCTGCCAGTCTGCATGGAGCTGCCAGTCTGCATGGAGCTGCCAGTCTGCATAGAGCTGCCAGTCTGCATGGAGCTGCCAGTCTGCAAGGAGCCGCCAGAGCTGCCTGTCTGCAGGATGCCGCCAAAGCTGCCAGTCTGCAAGGAGCCGCCAGAGCTGCCAGTTAGCATGGAGCAGCCAGGGCCGCCAGTCAGCATGGAGCAGCCAGGGCCGCCAGTCAGCATGGAGCAGCCAGGGCCGCCAGTCAGCATGGAGCAGCCAGGGCCGCCAGTCAGCATGGAGCAGCCAGGGCCGCCAGTCAGCATGGAGCAGCCAGGGCCGCCAGTCAGCATGGAGCAGCCAGGGCCGCCAGTCAGCATGGAGCAGCCAGTCAGCATGGAGCAGCCAGTCAGCATGGAGCAGCCAGAGCAGCCAGTCAGCATGGAGCAGCCAGAGCTGCCAGTCAGCATGGAGCAGCCAGTCAGCATGGAGCAGCCAGAGCTGCCAGTCAGCATGGAGCAGCCAGTCAGCATGGAGCAGCCAGAGCTACCAGTCATCATGGAGCAGCCAGTCAGCATGGAGCAGCCAGAGCTGCCAGTCGTCCAGACTCTTCCAGATCTGCCAGTCGTCCAGACTCTTCCAGATCTGCCAGTCGTCCAGACTCTTCCAGATCTGCCAGTCGTCCAGACTCTTCCAGATCTGCCAGTCGACCAGACTCTTCCAGATCTGCCAGTCGACCAGACTCTTCCAGATCTGCCAGTCGACCAGACTCTTCCAGATCTGCCAGTCGTCCAGACTCTTCCAGATCTGCCAGTCGTCCAGACTCTTCCAGATCTGCCAGTCGTCCAGACTCTTCCAGATCTGCCAGTCGACCAGACTCTTCCAGATCTGCCAGTCGACCAGACTCTTCCAGATCTGCCAGTCGACCAGACTCTTCCAGATCTGCCAGTCGACCAGATTCTCCCAGATCCGCCAGTCGACCAGATTCTCCCAGATCCGCCAGTCGACCAGATTCTCCCAGATCCGCCAGTCGACCAGATTCTCCCAGATCCGCCAGTCGACCAGATTCTCCCAGATCCGCCAGTCGACCAGATTCTCCCAGATCCGCCAGTCGACCAGACTCTCCCAGATCCGCCAGTCGTCCAGACTCTTCCAGATCTGCCAGTCGTCCAGACTCTTCCAGATCTGCCAGTCGTCCAGACTCTTCCAGATCTGCCAGTCGACCAGACTCTTCCAGATCTGCCAGTCGACCAGACTCTTCCAGATCTGCCAGTCGACCAGACTCTTCCAGATCTGCCAGTCGACCAGATTCTCCCAGATCCGCCAGTCGACCAGATTCTCCCAGATCCGCCAGTCGACCAGATTCTCCCAGATCCGCCAGTCGACCAGATTCTCCCAGATCCGCCAGTCGACCAGATTCTCCCAGATCCGCCAGTCGACCAGGATCTGCTGAAACCGCCAGCCAGCCAGGTTCTGGTAGTTTCTACTACCTGCCTGGGCTTCCTCTCAGTGCTGAGCTTCTTCTCAGTGCTGAGCTTCTTCTCAGTGCTGAGCTACCCATCTGTCCCGAGTTACCTCTGTCCCGAGCTGTCCCTCTGTCCCATGTTATCATTGTGGTGGGTAACCTATTTAGGGACGTTTAGGAGGGGGATTAAAACTGTCATGGAGTGGGGTCCACGTCCAGCGCCAGAGCCGCCACCGCGGACAGATGCCCACCCAGACCCTCCCCTATAGGTTCAGGTTTTGCGGCCGGAGTCCGCACCTTGGGGGGGGGGTACTGTCACGCCCTGACCATAGTTTACTTTGTATTTTCTATGTTTTGATTGGTCAGGGTGTGATCTGGGTGGGCATTCTATGTTTCATGTCTTGTTTGTCTATTTCTATGTTCAGCCTGATATGGTTCTCAGTCAGAGGCAGGTGTTCGTCATTGTCTCTGATTGGGAACCATATTTAGGTAGCCTGGGTTTCACTGTGTGTTTGTGGGTGATTGTTCCTGTCTATGTGTTTTTCACCAGATAGGCTGTTTAGGTTTTCGTTACGTTCGTTACGTTTTGTTTTATAGTATTGTATTGGAGATTCGTGTTTCGTATTATTTAATAAACATGGATCGTAAACCACACGCTGCATTTTGGTCCGACTCTCCTTCGCATCAAGAAAACCGTTACAAAAATAAAAAAGGAGCTACTGTTTGAACCATAGTGTGTGGAAGCTAAATTAACACAATGTACAATAATAATGCCCTGCCTAGCATTTTTATACACAACCCTAAGCATGATGGGATGTTAAAGTCACATTTAACTCAGGAACCACACCTTTATGTGAAAGCGTCTGCTTTCAATATACTTTGTATCCCTCATTTACTAGAAGTGTTTCCTTTATTTTGACATTTACCTGTATAGTTACACTATATACACTGAGTGTACAAAACATTAAGAACACCTGTTCTTTCCATGACACAGACTGTCAAGGTCAATCCAGGTGAACGCTATGATCCATTCACTTGTTAAATCCACTTAAATCGGTGTAGATGAAGGGGAGGAGACAGGTTTAATAAGGATTTTTAATCCTTGAGACAATTGAGACATGGCTTTTGTATATGTGCCATTCAGAGGGTGAATGGGCAAGACAAAATGTTTAAGTGCCTTTGAGCAGGTTAGGGTAGTAGGTGCCAGGTGCACCGGTTTGTGTCAAGAACTGCAACGCTGCTGGGTTTTTTCCACACTCAACAGTTTCCTCTGTGTATCAAGAATGGTCCACCAATCAAAGGACATCCAGCCAACTTGACACAACTGTGGGAAGCATTGGAGTCAATAAGCATACCTGTGAAATGCTTTCGAAACCTTGCAGGATCCATGCCCCAAAGAATTGAGGCTGATTCGACGGTGCAACCCAATATTAGGAAAAGGTTCCTAATGTTTTGTGCACTTAGTGTATATCGCATCACTTTTGATGATGTCAGCGTGTGGAAGTGTTTAACTTTTTTTTCTTCCCAATACAACATAGAAATGTACCGTTTTCTCACTGGTGCTGGAGATAATGATGCAGTTGAAAAGTGGTGGAATTATCCTTTAAGTCTGGCTCACCCACTGATTATCTCTCTGTCTCGCTCTCTCTCGTTCTCTCACTCTATCTTCCTCTCCCTCGTTCTCTCTATCTATCTGTCATACCATTGTTTAAAGACGGAAGCTGTCCCAACCTGACTCTCTCTCCCACTGGTTCTCTCTCTCTCTAAGTCTCTCTGCCTCTCTCTCCCACTGGTTCTCTCTCTCTCTCTCTAACTCTCTCTGCCTCTCTCTCCCACTGGTTCTCTCTCTCTCTCTCTCTCTCTCTCTCTGCCTCTCTCTCCCCCTGGTTCTCTCTCTCTCTCTCTCTCTCTCTCTCTGCCTGTCTCTCCCACTGGTTACGCCCCCCTTTCTCTCTCTCTCCCCCTCTCTCTCTCTCTCTCTCTCTCTCTCTTTCTCTCTCCCCCTCCCTCTCTCTCTCTCTCTCTCTCTCTGTCATATCATTGTTAAAAGACGGAAGGTGTCCCACTTTGCAAACGTATCAATCAGCTCTGCTGTAACAGCAGCACGCTGCCTCTTGTATCGTGTGTGTATGTGTGTGTACGCGTGCGTGCGTGCGTGTGTGTGTGTGTGTGTGTGCGTGCGTGCGTGCGTGCGTGCGTGTGTGTGTGTGTGCGCGTGCGTGTGTGCGTGTGCGTGTGTATTTCTCGCTCTCGTATCACGCTGAGTTGCTGTTTCCATTTCTTATCACCCCTCCAGCATGGGTTTATCAACTCTGAGGGACAGTATTCCGGAGACAGAATAATTAAGCCTACTTCTGGGTTCAATAGAGAATATACACTGAAAGTGTATTTTTTTACAGAAATATAGACTTAAAGACATGCTCTGGAACTTTGTTTCATACGGGACATGCATAATCTATGAGCAGAATAACTATTTAACTTCACCTAGCAACAAAATAAATCCTTAAGCAACTTTTCTCTGGAAGATGTTTGGCGCCATTTTCTATACATTTTTTTTCCCACGTGGGCCAGCCCCCCTAGCAATTTCATTTCCAGCCAATGAGCTTCAGCCCCTTCCCATTGGAGTGCACACACAGCAGAGTGAGTATTCCGCTGCACCTGCTTTAACATCTGAAAACATCTGAAATAAACTTTGATTTGAGAGTGAGCAAAGATGTGCTGCACATATCTGCACAGATATGATGTAGTACGCAATTTTCGGGGACCAGCTTTGGCTCTTGAACTACTGGCAAAAAAAAATCTTAGAGACAATCTCTTTAATCTGTCTGGGAAACCTGGCATGAAGATTCCAGGACCTAGATTACATAAACCTCTGGACAATTTATTTTTAACCTAAATAAAATGGTAAACTATAATTTACTAAACTAAAAATGTTCAACAAGAATCCACTGAAAGTAAATTTTTGAATTAGACTTAATCTGCTAGTAGGAAACCAGCCCTTGAAAGTTAAAGTACTGCATTGACTCCAGCAGAAAGAAACAGCACACATAAAATAAATACTATAGTATTCACTGTAGTGTTTTAGTGGTCTAAAGTCAGGAAAAACACTACAGTGAAAACTGTAGTATTTACTGTAGTATTTACTGTAGTACTTACAGTTAACTATAGAATACATATTGTAGTTAAATAACTGTTGTATACAGTGTCTTTGGAAAGTATTCAGAGCTCTTGACTTTTTCCACATTTTGTTACGTTACAACCTTATTCTTAAATTGATCAAATAAAAACATTTCCTGAGCAATCTACACACAACATCCCATAACGACTAAGCGAAAACACGTTTTTTAGAAATGTTTGCATCATTTAAAATGTGTGCAATAATTCATTTAATTATAAAAACAGAAATTTTAAAATAATTTAAAAATAAACATAAATACCTTATTTACATAAGTATTCAGAGCCTTTGCTATTAGACTTGAAATTGAGCTCAGGTGCATCCTGTTTCCGTTGATCATCCTTGAGATGTTTCTACAACTTGTACGGTACACACTGTAGCAGACAGCTTGAGTTTTGAGGAAAGTAAAATTATTCATAACTAATTCTACTGTTACTGACTTTTATTACAAAGTTAAAAACGATGAGACAGTTTAAACAACAGTGAAATGCAAAGAGCTGTCAAATCAGAACTTGATGATATTGAGAAAAGCTTTCATGTAAGACTTCACACTGGTTACCAAAATATCCTCAAATGCCGTTTGAAGCGAATAATTAATTATAAACAGAAATGTAAAAATAACTTAAAAATAAACAGAAATACTTTATTTACATAAGTATTCAGACCCTTTGCTATGAGACTCTAAATTGAGTTCAGGTGCACCCTGTTTCCATTGATTATCCTTGAGATGTTTCTACAACTTGATTGGAGTCCACCTTATAGTAAATTAAATTAATTGGACATTATTTGGAAAGGCACACACCTGTCTATATTAGGTCCCACAGTTGACAGTGCATGTCAGAGCAAAAACCAAGCCATGAGGTTGAAGGAATTGACTGTAGAGCTCCGAGACAGGATTGTGTCGAGGCACAGATCTGGGGAAGGGTACCAAAAATGTCTGCAGCATTGAAGGTCCACAAGAACACAGTGGCCTCCATCATTCTTAAATAGAGGAAGTTTGGAACCACCAAGACTCTTCCTAGAGCTGGCCGCCCAGCAAAACTAAGCAATCGGGGGAGAAGGGCCTTGGTCAGGGAGGTCATCAATAATCCAATGGTCACTGACAGAGCTCCAGAGTTCCTCTGTGGAGATGGGAGAACCATCCAAAAAGGACAACGATCTCTGCAGCACTCCACCAATCAGGCCTTTACAGTAGGGTGGCCAGACAGAAGCCACTCCTCAGTAAAAGGCACTGGGAGACTAGTCAGGATTGAGGGAAAGAGGACCGGAGCAAAGTACAGAGAGATCCATGATGAAAACCTGCTCCAGAGCACTGGAAGACGAAGATTCACCTTCCAACAAGACAACGACCCTAAGCACACAGCCAAGACAATGCAGGAGTGGCTCTGAATGTTCTTGAGTGGCCCAGCTTAGAGCCCGGACTTGAACCCGATCGAACATCTCTGGAGAGACCTGAAAATAGCTGTGCAGCAACACAACCCATCCAACCTGACAGAGCTTGAGAGAATCAGCAGAGAAGAATGGGAGAAACTCCCCAAGTACAAATCAAATCAAATCAAATTTTATTTGTCACATACACATGGTTAGCAGATGTTAATGCGAGTGTAGCGAAATGCTTGTGCTTCTAGTTCCGACAATGCAGTAATAACCAACAAGTAATCTAACTAACAATTCCAAAACTACTACCTTATAGACACAAGTGTAAGGGGATAAAGAATATGTACATAAAGATATATGAATGAGTGATGGTACAGAGCGGCATAGGCAAGATACAGTAGATGGTATTGAGTGCAGTATATACATATGAGATGAGTATGTAAACAAAGTGGCATAGTTAAAGTGGCTAGTATGTATTACATAAAGATGCAGTAGATGATATAGAGTACAGTATATACGTATACATATGAGATTAATAATGTAGGATATGTAAACATTATATTAGGTAGCATTGTTTAAAGTGGCTAGTGATATATTTTACATTTCCCATCAATTCCCATTATTAAAGTGGCTGGAGTTGAGTCAGTGTGTTGGCAGCAGCCACTCAATGTTAGTGGTGGCTGTTTAACAGTCTGATGGCCTTGAGATAGAAGCTGTTTTTCAGTCTCTCGGTCCCAGCTTTTATGCACCTGTACTGACCACGCCTTCTGGATGATAGCGGGGTGAACAGGCAGTGGCTCGCTCGGGTGGTTGTTGTCCTTGATGATCTTTATGGCCTTCCTGTGACATCGGGTGGTGTAGGTGTCCTGGAGGGCAGGTAGTTTGCCCCCGGTGATGCGTTGTGCAGACCTCACTACCCTCTGGAGAGCCTTACGGTTGTGGGCGGAGCAGTTGCCGTACCAGGCGGTGATACAGCCCGACAGGATGCTCTCGATTGTGCATCTGTAGAAGTTTGTGAGTGCTTTTGGTGACAAGCCGAATTTCTTCAGCCTCCTGAGGTTGAAGAGGCGCTGCTGCGCCTTCTTCACGATGCTGTCTGTGTGGGTGGACCAATTCAGTTTGTCTGTGATGTGTACGCCGAGGAACTTAAAACTTACTACCCTCTCCACTACTGTTCCATCGATGTGGATAGGGGGGTGTTCCCTCTGCTGTTTCCTGAAGTCCACAATCATCTCCTTAGTTTTGTTGACGTTGAGTGTGAGGTATGCCAAGCTTGTACAGTCATACCCAAGAAGACTTGCGGCTGTAATCACTGCCAAAGGTGTTTCAACAAAGTACTGAATAAAGGGTCTGAATACTTATGTAAATATATATTTTTTTGTATAAATAGGCAAACATTTCGAAAACCTGTTTTTGCATGGCATTATGGATATTACAGTGGGGCAAAAAAGTATTTAGTCAGCCACCAATTGTGAAAGTTCTCCCACTTAAAAAGATGAGAGAAGCCTGTAATTTTCATCATAGGTACACTTCAACTATGACAGACACAATGAGAAAAAAAAATCCAGAAAATCACATTGCAGGATTTTTTATGAATTTATTTGCAAATAATGGTGGAAAATAAGTATTTGGTCAATAACAAGTTTACAAGTTTATCTCAATACTTTGTTATATACCCTTTGTTGGCAATGACAGAGGTCAAACTTTTTCTGTAAGTCTTCACAAGGTTGTCACACACTGTTGCTGGTATTTTGGCCCATTCCTCCATGCAGATCTCCTCTAGAGCAGTGATGTTTTGGGGCTGTTGCTGGGCAACACGGACTTTCAACTCCCTCCAAAGATTTTCTATGGGGTTGAGATCTGGAGACTGGCTAGGCCACTCCAGGACCTTGAAATGCTTCTTACGAAGCCACTCCTTCGTTGCCCGGGCGGTGTGTTTGGGATCATTGTCATGCTGAAAGACCCAGCCACGTTTCATCTTCAATGCCCTTGCTGATGGAAGGAGGTTTTCACTCAAAATCTCACGATACATGGCCCCATTCATTCTTTCCTTTACACGGATCAGTCGTCCTGGTCCCTTTGCATAAAAACAGCCCCAAAGCATGATGTTTCCACCCCCATGCTTCACAGTAGGTATGGTGTTCTTTGGATGCAACTCAGCATTCTTTGTCTTCCAAACACGACGAGTTGAGTTTTTACCAAAAAGTTATATTTTGGTTTCATCTGACCATATGACATTCTCCCAATCTTCTTCTGGATCATCCAAATGCTCTCTAGCAAACTTCAGACGGGCCTGGACATGTACTGGCTTAAGCAGGGGGACACGTCTGGCACTGCAGGATTTGAGTCCCTGGCGGCGTAGTGTGTTACTGATGGTAGGCTTTGTTACTTTGGTCCCAGCTCTCTGCAGGTCATTCACTAGGTCCCCCCGTGTGGTTCTGGGATTTTTGCTCACCGTTCTTGTGATTATTTTGACCCCACGGGGTGAAATCTTGCGTTGAGCCCCAGATCGAGGGAGATTATCAGTGGTCTTGTATGTCTTCCATTTCCTAATATTTGCTCCCACAGTTGATTTCTTCAAACCAAGCTGCTTACCTATTGCAGATTCAGTCTTCCCAGCCTGGTGCAGGTCTGCAATTTTGTTTCTGGTGTCCTTTGACAGCTCTTTGGTCTTGGCCATAGTGGAGTTTGGAGTGTGACTGTTTGAGGTTGTGGACAGGTGTCTTTTGTACTGATAACAAGTTCAAACAGGTGCCATTAATACAGGTAACGAGTGGAGGACAGAGTAGCCTCAAAGAAGAAGTTACAGGTCTGTGAGAGCCAGAAATATTGCTTGTTTGCAGGTGACCAAATACTTATTTTCCACCATAATTTGCAAATACATTCATTAAAAATCCTACAATGTGATTTTTTTTATTTGTTTTCTCATTTTGTCTTTCATAGTTGAGGTGTACCTATGATTAAAATTACAGGCCTCTCATCTTTTTAAGTGGGAGAACTTGCACAATTGGTGGCTGACTAAATACTTTTTTGCCCCACTGTATGTGTTGACTGATGAGAAAAAAAACGATGGAATACATTTTTAGAATAAGGCTGTACCATAATAAAATGTGGAAAAAGTCAAGGGGTCTGAATACTTTCCGAAGGCACTGTGTATTACGGAACGAAAATATAAGCGTTACATGCAAAAACTTCAAAGATTTTACTGAGCTACAGTCAATTAAAATAAATTCATTAGGCCCTAATCCAAGGATTGTTCATGATTGTGCAGGGGTGCAGCCATGGATGGGCCTGGGAGGGCTAAGGCCTACATACTTGGCAGCCAGGCCCACCCACCGGTGAGCCAGGCCCACCCACCAGTGAGCCAGGCCCAGACAAAAAGAACAAACAAAAAAATCCCCACAAATGAAGGGCTTAATTTGTCACGCCTGCTCCAGCATTCGAGGGTGCCAGGCTGCGCGTCATTACTCACACCTGTCACCATCATTACTCACACCTGTCACCGTCATTACTCACACCTGCCACCATCATTACTCACACCTGTTAACATCATTACGCGCATCAGTGCTCATTGGACTCACCTGGACTCCTTCACTTTGTTGATTGCCCCTCTATATCTGTCCGTTCCTCAGTTGGTTGCCTGTGTCAGCATTATTATCGTAATGTCGTTTTGTTCCCCCGTCGAGACGCTGTTCTTGTTTTGTTATATGTCCATTGTTTCATTAAATGTTCACTCCCTGTACTTGCTTCTCGTCTCCAGCGTCGGTCCTTACAAAATGCTGACACCACTATTTGAAGCACCAGGGAGTTCGTGATTTTTGTGTTTGGTGGTGACGTCGGGTCCGGGTGCCTCCACCGATGAACCGGGGGTGCCTCAGCTGGCTCGTTGGGCTTCCACGACTTAGCTGGCTCGTTGGGCTTCCACGACTTAGCTGGCTCGAGAGATTTCCTTGCCTCAGCCGGCTTGTCAGGCTCCCACACCTCAACCGGCTTGTCAGGCTCCCACAGCTCAGCAGGATCGTCAAGCTTTCACGCCTCACCCGGATCGTCAGGCTCCCACACCTCAACCGGCATGTCAGACTCCCACAGCTCAGCGGGATCGTCAAGCTTTCACGCCAAACCCGGATCGTCAGGCTCCCACAGCTCAACCGGCATGTCAGGCTCCCACAGCTCAGCGGGATCGTCAAGCTTTCATGCCTCGGCCACCCCGTCATTGTATGTCATTGTATGTCATTGTATGTCCATTGTTTCATTAATTCCTCTCTGGGATAGGTTGGACGCTAGCGTCCCACCTGGCCAATAGCCAGGGAAAATGCAGAGCGCCAAATTCAAATAAAATACTAACTTTCATTAAATCACACATGTAAGATACCAAATTAAAGCTACACTCGTTGTGAATCCAGCCAAGATGTCAGATTTCAAAAAGGCTTTTCGGCGAAAGCATAAGATGCTATTATCTGATGATAGCACAACAGTAAACAATGAGAGAGTAGCATATTTAAACTCTGCAGGCGCGACACAAAACGCAGAAATAAAATTGCCTTACCTTTGACGAGCTTCTTCTGTTGGCACTCCAATATGTCCCATAAACATCACAAATGGTCCTTTTGCTCGATTAATTCCGTCGATATATATATCCAAAATGTCAATTTATTTGGTGCGTTTGATCCAGAAAAACACTGGTTCCAACTTGACCAACGTCACCAGAAAAATATCTCAAAAGTTACCCGTAAACTTTGCCAAAACATTTCAAACTACTTTTGTAATACAACTTTAGGTATTTTTAAGCGTAAATAATCAATCAAATTGAAGACGGGATGATCTGTGTTCAATACAGGAAGACAACAAACTCAAGCATGCTTTCTGGTCTTGCGCTTCTATCAAACAGTACACATGACGTGACACTTGTTCAAGATGGCCGTACTTCTTCATTACACAAAGGAATAACCTCAACCAATTTCTAAAGATTGGTGACATCCTGTGGAAGCGGTAGGAACTGCAAACAAGTCCCTTAGAAATCTGATTTCTCAATTAAATAGACAGTGACCTAAAAAAAAAAATCTGAATGGTTTGTCCTCAGGGTTTTGCCTGCTACATAAATTATGTTATACTCACAGACATGATTCAAACAGTTTAAGAAACTTCAGAGTGTTTTCTATCCAAAAGTATTTATTTATCTGTTATTTTACCAGGTAAGTTGACTGAGAACACATTCTCATTTGCAGCAACAACCTGCAAATGGGGGAGGGGGATGAATGAGCCAATTGTAAACTGGGGATTATTAGGTAACCGTGATGGATGAGGGCCAGATTGGGAATTTAGCCAGGACACCGGGTTTAACACCCCCACTTTTACGATAAGTGCCATGGGATCTTTAATGACCTCAGAGAGTCAGGACATCTGTTTAACATCCCATCCGAAAGACCACACCCTACACAGGGCAGTGTCCCCAATCACTGCCCTGGGGTATTGGGATATTTTTTTAGACCAGAGGAAAGAGTGCCTCCTACTGGCCCTTCAACACCATTTCCAGCAGCATCTGGTCTCCCATCCAGGAACTGACCAGGACCGACCCTGCTTAGCTTCAGAAGCAAGCCAGCAGTGGTATGCAGGGTGGTATGCTGCTGACCAGGACCGACCCTGCTTAGCTTCAGAAACAAGCCAGCGGTGGTATGCAGGGTGGCATGCTGCTAATAATATGCAAATCTTATATTCTGGGGATGAGTAGCAGGAAGTTGAAATTGGGCACGCTATTTATCCAAAAGGGAAAATGCTGCCCCCTATCCCGAATAAGTTAAATGTTCACTCCCTGTACATGCTTCACATCTCCAGCGTCTTTCCTTACATTATTATATACAGGAATACTCTTCAGAAGGCAGAAAGACCTGGCAGAATTAGAAGTATTGAGATGAGCCCCTAATGGAAGCTACAAGGCACAGAGATCTGGCAGAACTAGAAGTCAACATTCTGAACCGTAGGGCACTCAGGTCATGAAATATTTAGCAAGGTGCATCCTGGGACCAGACCAGGGTAGTAGAAGGGGTAAATAAAGACAAGAGTGTCTCTTTCGCCTCGCTGCATCCTCTGATGAAAATGTTTGCTGAGTCTCTCTCTCCTCCCATATCTATTTCTCTTCTTCCATCGCTCTCTTTATCTCTCTCTCTCTCCCTCTCCTTTCATCTTTCCTTTTGTCCTTCCATTTCTTTCTCCTTGCCCCCCCTCTCTTTCCCTCTCTCCCCTCCTCCCCTCTTTTTTTTCCCACTCTCTCGCTCCCCCTCGCTCTCTCTCTCTCCCTCTGTATATCCCTCCCTCTCCCCCTTCTCCCCTATCTCCCTTTGCCAGACACAGTGACACTCTGGTTGCTGTCAGAAGAATTTTCTGTCTTCCAGAAAGAGAAGCCTCTGCTTCCATCTGTCTGCCTGCCTCTGTTTCTAGTCTTGGCTTCCCTCCACAGTGATTTTGACTAGATGGCATGCAGCCACGGACAGAATTGACTTTCGTAGCATGTTAGGAGAAACTTTGCAGCAGGTTATGATAAATAACGTAGCAGGATAGGAAAAATAGGGTTAAGGTTAACAAAAATGCAAAGAAAAATCTTCCTGACGTGACTTGACTTGAACATGTATACCATCTAGCACAACCCTCCACACCTCGGTGCCTCTCTCCTCGCCTCCTAGTATGACTGGGTTTGAATCCTAGACTTGTCTCTACAATGTGTTTACAACACACTCAGCATGTCACATAAAGACACATATCACTACACTTCCAAAGTCTTTTACAGAGAATTATCTTACACATATCACTACACTTCCAAAGAGTTTTACAGAGAATTATCTTACATTATTCGATTGATTTTCGTCTCTCATACACACACAATCATGCACACACACCTACACTTACTCTGAGCTCTTACCCATGATCCTTTACTTTGCTCGTCTCATTGAACAAGCCACTGTACCGAACAGCCATTTGGGAAGCAGCCCAGAATGAAACATCTCCACAAACTGGTGTACCTTGAGGAACTCTCAGAGGTGGCTTTTGGAACTCAGGTGTGCCTTTTGGAACTCTCAGGGGTGCCTTTAGGAACTCTCAGGGGTGCCTTTTGGAACTCAGGTGTGCCTTTTGGAACTCTCAGGTGTGCCTTTTGGAACTCTCAGGGGTGCCTTTTGGAACTCAGGTGGTGCCTTTTGGAACTCTCAGTTGTGTGCCTTTTGGAACTCTCAGGGGTGCCTTTTGGAACTCTCAGGGGTGCCTTTTGGAACTCAGGTGGTGCCTTTTGGAACTCTCAGGTGTGCCTTTTGGAACTCTCAGGGGTGCCTTTTGGAACTCTCAGGGGTGCTTTTTGGAACTCTCAGGGGTGCCTTTTGGAACTCTCAGGGGTGCCTTTTGGAACTCTCAGGGGTGCCTTTTGGAACTCTCAGGGGTGCCTTTTGGAACTCTCAGGGGTGCCTTTTGGAACTCTCAGGGGTGCCTTTTGGAACTCTCAGGGGTGCCTTTTGGAACTCTCAGGGGTGCCTTTTGGAACTCTCAGGGGTGCCTTTAGGAACTCTCAGGGGTGCCTTTAGGAACTCTCAGGGGTGCCTTTAGGAACTCTCAGGGGTGCCTTTTGGAACTCTCAGGGGTGCCTTTTGGAACTCTCAGGTGTTCCTTTTGGAACTCTCAGGGGTGGCTTTTGGAACTCTCAGGGGTGCCTTTAGGAACTCTCAGGCGTGCCTTTAGGAACTCTCAGGCGTGCCTTTAGGAACTCTCAGGTGTGCCTTTTGGAACTCTCGGGGGTGCCCCAAAACTTCTCCTAGTCTTGATCATTTTTTTGGAACACTCATTAACCTGTACTGTGGAATGTACATGGAGTTTTGACATGGGAGCACTATTGTGGCCAACATGAAAAAAAGATTATAGTATACTATGGTTAAATACTATAGTATTTCCTGTAGTGTTTTTGGTAAAGTCTGTAATTATTTTGTAAGAGTTACTGTAGTATTTACTGTTGTGTCATTGTGGAATCAAATCTCATTCAATTCACGGGACCGATGTACGCATTTGTCACGCATCATGTTCAAAACATTTTTAAGCAATTTTTTTTTTTGCTTCACAATAATTTTTTAGATACTTTCAGATGATTTGGACATTTGGAGCCTATTTAATCTATTAAAAAAAGTGTCCAAGAAAATAGATAATTTGCAACGTGGATCAAATGAGACATTTTAGGTATGCTGCTGCTGAAGAAGAGAAACGGTCCAGGTCTGCCACAGTTAAAAAAAAAGGTTGGTAGACACTGGACTGCAGTGTGCTCCCACCATGCAGACCTGAGGTCCAATAATATTTATAATATTTGAATAACCTTGTGAATTTGCTTTAGTCTGCCTGGATTGCCAGATGAGCGGAGACCAGGGGTTCACAGTTAACATACAACCGCAGCCTCTATTTTCCCCTGTTAATCACACTCTGAAGAGCAAAGGCTGTAATTAAACATCTAAATTGCAGCTAATACCTCCCCCATAGATTGCCATTTCAATTCCCCAGCCAGTACTTGCCAGTTAGATTAATAATTATCCCCTTCTAAATAAAATCTTTGTAATGCATTGGGTGGTTAAGTCATTATCTAGTAATTATGAACAGAGGGAATGTGTAAATATATGAGTGAATGATTAGCTGTGATTGTTACATTATCGTTTCAGATTCTGACTTTCCATGACAAAGACTTACCCATAATACTAGTTGTACATATTAAATATAGATTTTAATATGCTATATAGATTTGAACAAAGCCTCAAAGTAAATAAGCAACTGTTTTAGAAAATCATGAAATAAATGCAATCAATCAATCAATGAATCTATCAATAAATCAATGAATCTATCGGTCAATCAATAAATGAATATATCAATCATTCAATTAATTAATCAATCAATCAATCAATATATATGTCAATCAATCAATGAATCTATATATAAATTAATATATCAATCAATCAATGAATATATTTGTCAATCAATCAATTAATATATATATCAATGAATATATCAATCAATCAATTAATATGTCAATCAATCAATTAATCTATCAATCAAACAATATATCAATAAATCAATCAATCTATCTATCAATCAATCAATGAATCAATGAATTAATCTATTAATCAATCAATGAATCAATCAATCAATCAATCAATCAGTTAATGAATATATCAATCATTCGATCAATCAATCTATCAATCAATCAATCTATCAATCAATCAATGAATGTATATGTCAATCAATCAATGAATCTATATATCAATCAACATATCAATCAATATATTTGTCAATCAATGAATATATCAATCAATCAATGAATATATCAATAAATTAATATATCAATCAATCAATAAATCAATCAATTAATCAATCAATCAATCAACATAACTAAGTGATAAGAAATCATATACCCGAAGCAATCAATCGATCAAACAATCAATAATCAATAATACCGATTGGCTGGTGTCTTACCTTGACTGAAGGTGTCGATGGAGTCATTCCCTTTGCCCAGATTGATGAGGTAACCATGCTTGGGTTCCGTGGTGACGTGGAACACTAAGGAAGCCGGAACGCTGTCCCTGTCTAACGCCCGTAGAACCGTGGAGGTCACGAGGAACCCCAGGTGCCCCGTGGACAGGATCCTCAGTGTCGGTGCGCCCTTATTCACCACCAGCTGAGGGACACCGTTATCTATGGCCACCACCGTGATATTCATTGTCTGTGTGCGCCGTGTCTCGAACACCGCGTCGGAGAACACATAGAAGTCATTGTGCGTCCCGTCGGTCATAGTAAATGAGAAGGAATCTTCGGAGGTCTCGGTGCCATCGTGTTTGTAGCTGATAAGGTTCTCGCTGAGGTCTTGCTTGGTGAAGATGGTGACCGGTGAGGTGTGGTTATAGAGGAGTTTTCCATGCGCTGGTGGTTGGGTGACGGTGAACTTCAATAACAGGTCAGCTGTGTCCTGGTCCTCTGCGGTCAGCTCGAATGGCGTGAGGAGTTTACTCTGCCCCTCGGTGATCACGAGTCTGTGAAACGTTAAAACTGGTTTCTTGTTATCCACTTCCATGATAGCGACTCGGAAAGTACGGAACACCGGGTTGTAACCATCGGTTACCTCAAACTCAAAACTGTCCATCTTGACTTCGTCGTCCGAGGTATGGATGTAGTAGACTTTACTGCCAGCCAGCTGGAGTTGGGTGAATGACACGATGGGGATCCATGGTGTATCAGTACACTCCAGGTGTCCTCTAACTGGAGCTCTGGTGATGGTGAACACCAAACGTTCATCTGGACTGTCGAGATCGCTAGTACTGAGAAGATCTGTGGTCAATGTCACTCTACCGCCTTCCTTCAGAGAGACTCCCTTGCTGACCACGTCTGGGAAGACCATGTCGATGCTCCTGATGGTGATGTAGAAGTAACGATCGATCAGAGGGTTCATGCCGTCAGTGACGTCGAACTTGACCAGGTCACAGATGCCTTCCTGACCGTTGTGTGTGTAAACGATCAACCTTTTGTCTACATCCCTCTGTGTGAAATTCATGCCTATCATGATGTTCTCCAGAGAACCAGATGGGGTTTTCCTCTGTAGAACACCCTGAACAGGACCGAAGCGGATCACATAGGTCAACGCTCCATCGTCCGAGTCTAGATCGGTGGCTTTGAGGACCTTGTTGTTGATCTCTTTCGCCTCACCTACTTCCACCTCCAGACCAACATTAACCAGCATTCTCGGCGTCTCGTCGTCGAGGCCGATGATCATAACCATGGCGGTTCTCTCTACTGAATATTTCCCGTCTGTTAGAATGACGTCAAAGCTGTCCTCGGTGGTCTCAGAGTCGTCATGTTCGTAGATGAAACTGGAAGCTTCCCTAATCTGCTCTAAGGTGAAGTTTATGACTGGGACTGAGCCTGTGGCTAGCTGATTGAGGATAAAGCCGTGTTTGGGCAGTTTGGAGATGATGAAAGTCAGCTCCTCTGCTGGGATATCAGTGTCTGCTCCGTTCAGGAGATGAGTGTCTATGACTATATTCATCCCCTCCATCACAACTATCTCCCTCAAGTAAATCTCTGGCTTTTCATCATTAGCCGGAATAATCACAATAGGGAAGAAATGACTTTTTGATAAGTTGATACCGTCGGAGCATCTAAATGTGAACCTGTCCTCTACGGGTTCTAACCCCTTGTGGATACTCTGAACATAATATACATGTCCTACTCTGATGTCTCTGATGTAGAAGGCGCTGACTGCCGTCCCTGACCGTGAACTCTCTGATCCAGGAGCTGGGGAGATGTTCTCCACATAACCAGACGTGGGCTGGACGATGATGGTGCAGAGAATATCATCACTGGTTGTGTCTTTGTCTTCGGCCTTTAAATACTGTGTTCCGATGGCATACTTCTCTCCTTCGACAACGATGAACTGGTCACCCACGGTTACCTCAGGGGCCTGGTTGTCAACGGGGATGATTGTGACACGGACGTAGACACCGTTGACCTTGTTTCCGCCCACTGACCAATCATCTGACATGTCAGTTAGGGTGAGGTTGAAGCTGTCCATGATGGACGTCAGCCCAATCTCTCCGCCGGTGTGGGCATACACCACTAAACCGTTGATGATGTCGACTTGGGTGAACTTCACGGCATGTGCCCCGGCAACCAGGATGACACCAAACACAGGGGCTTTCTCGATGATGAAGGTCAGCTGGAGGTCGTCGGTGTCCTCGTCCCACCCCTGGAGGACACTCGTAGTGATCTCCATAGCTCCATTCTCTAGGACGTCCATATGTGAACCGACCGTCCCGGCCGGTAAACTGACAGCTGGCGTCTCGTCGTCAACGGGCTTCACGACGACTCTGACTTTAACCGTGACAACATGGATCCCATCGCTGACGTCAAGTTGGAACACGTCGCTCACTGTCTCGTCGCCGTTTTGGACGTATATGATCTTCCTGTCCGAGATGTCCTCTAGGAAGAAAGCTCCCCCTTTGGGTAGGTCTGAGAAGGCATGCTGGACTTGGCCGTGCAGCGGAGGCTGGCTGAGGGTAAACGATATCTGTTTACTGTCTGTGTCTGGGTCTGATGTGTCCAACTCAGCACTGGATATCACATGCATGCCTTGCTCAAACACAGAAAAGCCAGTGTTAGTGATCTGTGGTGGTTTGTTGTCAAATGGCTGCAGGAAAATCCTGAAAGCCCCCTCGACGCTATTCCCGGCCGTGTCTTTGACGGAGAACCGGAACTGGAGGACGTGAGCCGTGATGCCCAGCTCCTGGTCTGGAGGACTGTAGGATATCTTGTGGTGGTTGACCTGAGCCTGCGTGAACTCGTTGACCTCAGTGTCGGGGCTCTCAGTCAGAACAATGGACCCGAACACCACCGGGCTGTTCTCGTCTGTGTCTGTTGGCGGCTGGATCACTGTATATTTCAGGTCGTGCTCCTCAGAGTCTAGATCGGTGTAGAGAAGCATGTTCTTACCGAAATGAGTCAGCTGGTACTCCTGAACAGTCACTTGGAGCGTGGTACCTGGAAAAAGCTCAGGGGGAAGGTCGTCGATGGGTAGAACCCTGATGGTGAACGTGCTCTCGCCCGATTCGTTAGGCGGGTCATTGTCGTCATGAACTTTGAACACAAACTGGTCTATGACTGTGTCAGTGTTATGTGGTCCGGTGTGTTTATAGAACACCTTCCCATCTGTGATGTCTTTCTGCAGCCACTCTGTCACCTCCTTCTCATACACCTCATCCTCAGCGTTGAACTTCCATGACTCGGGGTCCTCTGGGGCGTCGGACTGCCTCAGCAGCAACCCCCCGATGGTTGAGAATGGCGGCTCGATCATGAATTTGATCGTGGAATCTTCTGAGTCGATGTCAGCGGCGCTGAGCATCAGAGGAGAGATAGCCATAATCTGGTTCTTGAAGAGCACAAGACCAGTGTTGACATTGATGATGGGAGGCTCGTCGTCCGTGGGAACAATCGTCAAGGGAAACAGGAACTCCATCTGCGAGAGAAAGAGAGAGAGAGAGAGAGAGAGAGGTTTATTTCAATAAGGTCTATAGAAATACACAATGCACTGGATCCCCCTCTTATTACTAACAACAGCGACACCACGACATACTTAAAAACGTAGGTGCTGTTTAGAAAAGTTTAGCCATTTTGCCAGATATCTGCCATGCTGTGGAGTCAACAAAGTCAGAAATAGCATTATAAATATTCACTTACCTTTGATGATGATCTTCATCAGAATGCACTCCCAGAAATCCCAGTTCCACAATAAATGTTTGATTTGTTCAATAAAGTCCATAATTTATGTCCAAATACCTCCATTTTGTTTGTGCGTTTATTACACAATCCAAACTCACGACGCGCGGCAACTAGGTCCAGACGAAAGTTCAGACGAAAAGTCATATTACAGTTCGTAGAAACATGTCAAACAAAGTATAGAATCAATCTTTAGGATGTTTTTATCATAAATCTTAAATACTTTTCCAGCCAGAGAATTCCTTTGTCTGTAGAAATGCAGTGGAACATACCTAACTCTCACGTGAACGCGTGTGATCAGCTCATGCCACTCTGGCAGACCTCTGACTCATTCAGCTCCCATTCCCCCCTCCCTCACAGTAGAAGCATCAAACAAGGTTCTAAAGACTGTTGACATCTAGTGGAAGCCTTAAGAAGTGCAATATGACCCCATAGATACTGTATATCCGATAGGCAATGACTTGAAAAACTACAAACCTCAGATTTCCCACTTCCTGGTTGGATTTTTCCTCAGGTTTTTGCCTGCCATATGAGTTCTGTTATACTCACAGACATCATTCAAACAGTTTTAGAAACTTCAGAGTGTTTTCTATCCAAAGCTACTAATGATATGCATATCTTAGCTTCTGGGCCTGAGTAGCAGGCAGTTTACTCTGGGGACCTTATTCATCCAAGCTACAAAATACTGCCCCCAGCCATAAGAAGTTTAGCCATTTTGCCACAACTTTGGAAGTATGCTTGGGGTCATTGTTCATTTGGAAGACCCATAATCTGTCTGTAAACTACTGTTGGAAATATGTATTGTGTCATGCACAATGTAGATGTCCTAACCGACTTGCCAAAACTATAGTTTGTTAACAAGAAATTTGTGGAGTGGTTGGAAAATGAGTTTTAATGACTCCAACCTAACTGTATGTAAACTTCCGACTTCAACCGTATCCTCCCTATTGATATTTTATTGTTACTTTAAAAAAATATATGATTTATTATTTTTTACATTTTATTGTTACTTTTTTAAAAATATATGATTTCTTATTTTTTCAATTTTTTCCAATTTAGTAAATATTTTCTGAACTCTATTTTCATAAAACTGCACGGTTGGTTAAGGACTTGTAAGTAAGCTTTTTTGTTGTTTTCGGCGGATGTGACATATTACATTTGATTTGATTTTTTCATTAGCACTCGGCCAGGGATCCACCCCCAAACCTTCCAACCTGAAGGAGGCTCTAACCACAAGGTCACTGAGTTGTTATGCAGTGTAACGGTTTTCTTGTGTCGAAGGAGAGGCGGACCAAAATGCAGCACGGTAGTTGTCCATGGTTTTTTGATTAGAAAACTGAACATGAACACATGACCAAAACAACAAAGTGAAAACACGAAACCAGTCCCGTGTGGCACAAACACTGACACAGGAACAATCACCCACAAAACCCAACACCAAACAGGCTACCTAAATATGGTTCCCAATCAGAGACCATGACTAACACCTGCCTCTGATTGAGAACCATATCAGGCCCAAACACAGAAACAGAAAAACTAGACACACAACATAGAATGCCCACTCAGATCACACCCTGACCAAACAAAACATAGAAACATACAAAGCAAACTATGGTCAGGGTGTGACATGCAGGCTATTCTGTTCTCTCAATAAGCTAACATTACATGGTATCAATAGCAATGAATGCTGAATTATTTGATACAATTAAACATTTTCATAAATAAGATATATACCTGGTTCTTGCCATCTGTCATTCTGAAGACGATGTTGTCACTGTACGTGTCGCTGCCATCATGTTGATAGATGACCACACCCGTATTCAGGTCGGCAGCCGTGAAGTACTTCCTGCGCAACCCCAGGACTGTGAGGTCGCCGTGGCGGAGCCCGTCAACGACGGTTACCGTAACGCTGTCCAGGTCGTCCTCGTCACTAATCTCCAGGTTGTGGGTAGAGAAAAGGGGGCGAGACTGACCTTCGTAAAGCAGCTGACCCGTGTTCAGCGTCACGACCGGCGCCAGAGAGTTAATCGGCTTCACCACAATCATGAACGCAAAGGGGTCCGAGACAGCCACGTCCGGATCCACCACCTCAAACTCTATCTGAAAGATCCTCTCCATGTCTGAGTCCAGGGAGGGGGGCTTGTAGGCTATTTTCAGGTCCCGTAGGTCACTCTGGTAAAACGAGGTGATGGGTAGGTTCCTGTCATCCGTGCTAACTATATAACCATCCTCATAAGAGAGGGGGGAGGTGATGTTGAAGATAAGTTCATCAGGGTTCGACTCAAGGTCCTCCGCAGCCAGCATGTCAGTGGTCAGAGCTGTCATCACAAACTGACTCACCTCCATCATCAGCATTGCCATGAAGCTGGGTTTAGGAGGAGTGTTCGCCTCTCCCTCCTTGATATGGATCATCAGTTGGAAATACTCGTCTTTTACTTTGTTTCCCTCTTTATCACATAGTTCAACAACCATGGGCACATAGTCTCTGTTGGGGGATTTGTGAACAAACGTGTGCTTGTAACGGATGTCAGATTGAATGAATTCGTCACAGTCCATAATTTTAGTGAGTCCATCATCTACAAGTCTTCCGTACTTGGGGAGAGCGCTACCACTCGCTAAAGAATTTACCTTGCATTTTTGAGAGTTTCTGTCATAAGTGAATTCCAAAATCTTTTTATCAATGGCATTACTAACGCCGTTCAATTTAGCAACGGTCAGAGGCATGTTTTTGGTGAGAACCTCCAGTTGCGTAAAAACAACTTCTACCTCCGTCATGAATGGGATGATAACGGTTTCGGTTTGAGTATCATACCTGAGCTGTAGCCTCACTCTGTCCTTAGCCAGGCTCCTCGAGCCGAAGTGGGAGTAGGTGACGTCGTTGGGACCGAAATCACACGGAAACTTTTTGGGAGACAGTTGCCCGGGTCTCTGGGAAAGCGGCTGGTTATCCAGAACGGTGATACTGCACCGGTCCCCCGGTTGCGTTTGAATCACCAAATCATTGACAGGATCAATGAAAACGGATCTCCCGAAAGGCACGCGTATTCCGTTATTTGCCACCAGTATCGCATCCTCAGACAGTTCTGACCTCAACGGGAAAGATAATCCGTAGCTATCTGTGAGCTGTGCCACGCCGCTACCCGACAGCGACGCGGCAAGGAGGATCAATCTATAAAATAGTAGCATAGTGGGAGTCAGTGGATATAATCCAACACAAACGCCTTTAAACGGTATGTTTTGGAGAAGTGTCCGGTCCGTTGTTGTTATCCTATCCTACAGTTCAAATCCGTTACAGAAGAGGGGGAGACAGAAAAATGAATGAGAGACTGAGTGAAATTCCATACATGCGTCAATGTGACAGAGCGGCATTCTCAATGAGACATTTGCGCGCACAGTTTTAACTTCAAGCACTTGGGGACCAGTGTGAGAGAGCTCCCGCCCACATCCACAGGCTATTGGATGATTGTGAGGAAGGAATGCGCGAGGGAGACTGTGAATATGGTTATTGCTATGCGGGATCCTTGGGACGTCCATACCCTAAAACCTTAAACATCTTAACCCCTATTCTTACCCTAAACTTAACAGTAATCATAACCCTTACCTAACCCTCAACCTAACCTTAACCCTTACCTTATTAACCATTTTTAATTTCAACTTCAATGGGGTAAGGACTTCCCAAGAAGCCTGGATAGAAAAGACCCTGTGAATAGACAGAGATGACACCCAGAAGAGAGGAGGACACTAGAAAAATACTGTGAATTAAGGAAATAAGTGGTATGCAAATAGGCCTACATGGGTTTTCAAAAATGTCCCATTTCAATAGCCTATGACATTTCAATGTTCTAACATGGTTGGGGTTGTTGATGACCGTAGGCCTACATAGCCTACAGATTGTTATAAATAAACCAAGACCCCGGGAAGAGTAGCTGCTGTCTTGGCAGGAACTAATGGGGATCCATAATAAACCCCGTTCAGCAATAGGCTTGGAAGGGCACTCAACATGCTCGGCACTGACACAGATGACTGATGATTGGCTGAAAGAAATTGATAATAAGAACCTTTCTGGGAGATGTTTGTTCATTGCAGCTTTTGAAAACATTGATCGAAAATCTATTTACTGAAAAAAAAAACGTTAAGTGTTATGGATTTACATCCTCTGCCTTATCATAGATTGAGAGTTACATAGCTAATAGAACACAGAGGGTTTTCTTTAATGAAAGCCTCTCTAATGCAAGTTCAGTTGAGTGTGGTGTACTGCAGGGCAGCCGGCTAGGGCCATTACTGTTTTTTATTTTTACGAATGACCTTCCACTGACCTTGACTAAAGCCTGCGTGTCTATGTACGCTGACGACTCAACCGTATACAGGTCGGCTGCAACAGTAAAATAAATAACTGACTCCCTTAACATATAGCTTCGGTCAGCTTTAGAATCGGTAACTTACAATAGGCATATCTCAAGAACTAAAAGTGTAATTCTTTTGGACACTCACTAAACCCTTAACCTCATCTAAATCAAATCAAATCAAATGTTAGCAGATGTTAATGCGAGTGTAGCGAAATGCTTGTGCTTCTAGTTCCGACCGTGCAGTAATATCTAACATGTAATCTAACAATTTCACAACAACTATCTTATACACACAAGTGTAAAGGAATGAATAAGATAATGTACAAATAAATATATGGATGAGCATAGGCAGGATGCAGTAGATGGTATAGAGTACCGTATATACATTTGAGATGAGTAATGTAGGGTATGTAAACATTATATAAAGTGACTAGTGATACATGTATCAAAGTAATTAAAGTATGTAAGCAGCAATTACTCAATGTTAGTGATGGCTGTTTAACAGTCTGATGGCCTTGAGATAGAAGCTGTTTTTCAGTCTCTCGGTCCCAGCTTTGATGCACCTGTACTGACCTCGCCTTCTGGATGATAGCGGGGTGAACAGGCAGTGGCTCGCTCGGGTGGTTGTTGTCCTTGATGATCTTTATGGCCTTCCTGTGACATCGGGTGGTGTAGGTGTCCTGGATGGCAGGTAGTTTGCCCCCGGTGATGCGTTGTGCAGACCTCACTACCCTCTGGAGAGCCTTACGGTTGTGGGCGGAGCAGTAGCCCTACCAGGCGGTGATACAGCCCGACAGGATGCTCTCGATTGTGCATCTGTGAAAGTTTGTGAGTGTTTTTGGTAACAAGCCAAATTTCTTCAGCATCCAGATGTTGAAGAGGCACTATTGCGCCTTCTTCAACATGTTGTCTGTGTGGGTGGACCATTTCAGTTTGCCCGTGATGTGTACACAGAGGAACTTAAAACTTTCCACCTCCTCCATTACTGTCCCATCGATGTGGATAGGGGGGTGCTCCCTCTGCTGTTTCCTAAAGTGTACGATCATCTCCTTTGTTTTGTTGAGGTTGAGTGTGAGGTTTTTTCCTGACACCACACTCCGAGGGCCCTCACCTCCTTCCTGTGGGCCGTCTCATCGTAGTTGGTAATCAAGCCTACCACTGTAGTGTTGTCTGCAAACTTGATGATTGAGTTGGAGGCGTGCATGGCCACGCAGTCATGGGTGAACAGGGAGTACAGGTGAGGACTGAGAACGTGCCCTTGTGAGGCCCCAGTGTTGAGGATCAGCGGGTGGAGATGTTGTTTCCTACCCTCACCACCTAGGGGTGGCCCGTCAGAAAGTCAAGGACCGAGTTGCACAGGGCGGAGTCCAGACCCAGGGTCTCGAGCTTAATGACGAGTTTGAAGTTTACTATGGTGTTAGGAAAAAGTTAGGAGACTTAACTTATTGGTGTAACACTAGATAGCAAGCTGTCATGGTCATGATATGTTTTTATTTTACCTATATTTAATTAACCAGGTAGCCAAGTTGAGAACAAGTTCTCATTTACAACTGTGACCTGGCCAAGATAAAGCAAAGCAGTGTGACACAAACAACAACACAGAGTTACACGTGGAAGTATATATACAGTGAGTGCAAATGAGGTAGGATAAGGGAGGTAAGGCAATGAGTAGGCCATGGTGGCTAAATAATTTCAATACAGCTATTAAACACCGGAGTGATAGATGTGCAGAAGATGAATGTGCAAGTAGAGATACTGGGGTGCAAAGGAGCAAAATAAATCAAATAAATAACAGTATGGGGATGAGGTAGTTGGATGGGCTATTTACAGATGGACTATGTACAGGTGCAGTGATCTGTGAGCTGCTCTGAGAGCTGGTGCTTAAAGCTATAAAAAAATATATATATATATATATACATATATACTCAATGGTTGCTAAAATGGGAAGAGGTCTGTCCATGATAAGGAGTTGCTCTAAATGAACCAGGCAGGTCCTACAGGCCCTAGTTTAGTCTCACCTGGACTACTGCCCAGAGGTATGCATATCAATCTCTCCTGGCTCAAAGTGGAGGAGGGATTGACTGCATCACTATTGGTCTTTGTGTGAGGTGTTGATGGGTGAAATGTACCCAACTGTCTGTTCAAGCAGTTGGCACACAGATTGGACACCTCACCGGTACAACACAAGAGACATGCAGACAGAGGTCTCTTCACAGTCCCAAGGTCCAGAACTGAGGCTGGGAAACGCACAGTGTTAAATAGAGCCATGACTTAATGGAACTCTCTGCCACCCCAGGTACTGTAACTCACGATAGCAATAAAAAACAGATTCAAAAACCAGATTAAAGAACACCTTACAGCACGACGGGGACTGTGAAGAGACACAAACATTTTATATATTCAGTATTGTATTCTGTATTGTATTCTGTATTGCTATGTGTTGTATTATGTATTGTGTTATGTATTGTTCTATGTATTGTATTATGAAATATAATATGTAATGTAATATGTATTGTATTATGTATTGAATTATATATTGTATAATGTATTGTATAATGTATTGTAGTATGTATTGTATAATGTATTGTATTATGTATTGTATAATGTATTGTATTATGTATTGTATAATGTATTGTATAATGTATTGTATTATGTATTGTATAATGTATTGTATTATGTATTGTATAATGTATTGTATAATGTACTGTATAATGTATTGTATAATGTATTGTATAATGTATTGTATTATGTATTGTATAATGTATTGTATAATGTATTGTATAATGTATTGTATTATGTATTGTATAATGTATTGTATAATGTATTGTATTATGTATTGTATTAGGAATATTATGTATTGTATTTGTTGTGGGTTGTTTCCTGTTTGGACCCAAGGAAGAGTAGCCGTTGCCTTGGCAGCAGCTAAATGGGGATCCTAATAGAAATACTAAAGAGGCCGGTTCTGACAGTCCATTTATGCGGATAATGTGTAGACCTAGATGAGTTTCGGGTCAATTCTATGAAATCCAGTCGATTCATTTTGTACCAGAGGATAAAAGGAAACCTGTTGTGTCTTCTTCACCCAAGGCATATACGGTAGACCTGAGCCTAGGCTATACACTTTTCATCTCCAATTATTCTGCTCGTAGTTAGTTTCATTGAATGAAGTATGGATTAAGAGGTGGTATGGAGCTCCCTCTAGTGTTGTATTCACCAGCAGGGATGTGACTGATGAGACTGGTTGTGACTGTGTGAATGTAAAGAAGACGAAAACTTCCAGAATCTTCCAGGTAAAATAAAGGTAATTTTAATAATGAGATTGAGGGCTCTGTTTCACAGTTGGTAGATAGTGGGTTTCGACAAGGTGTCGAAAGCGTTCCACAGGGATGCTGGACCATGTAGACTTCAATGCTTCCCACATTTGTGCCAAGTTGGCTTGGATGTCCTTTTGTTGAAGGACCATTCTTGATACACACGGGAAACTGTTGAGCGTGAAAAACTCAGCAACAGTGGAGTTCTTGACACAAAACTGTGCACCTGGCACTTACTACCATACCCTGTTCAAAGGCACTTAAATCGTATGTCTTGCCCATAAACCCTTTGAATGGCACACATACAGAATCCAAGTCTCAATGCTTTAAAATCCTTATTTATCCTGTCTCTTCCCCTTCATCTACACATATTTGAAGTGTATTTAACAAGTGACATCAATAAGGGATCATAGCTTCACCTGGATTCACCTTAGTTCATGTCATGGAAAGAGCAGGTGTTCTTAATGTTTTGGAACACTCAGTCTATGTTATATTACTGAGATTTTCCATGAAGTTATATTTCTGTGTCTGGGAAGCTGCCTCAATAAAGTCTTAAACTGAGATGCTTGACGGACACACAGCCGGACAGACAGAGGACGTTCAGTTCAGTGGTCAGCGTCCAAAGTAATGTCTATCTGATTAGAGCGACGACGAACAGTTCAGTGGTCAGGCTCCAAAGTAATGTCTATCTGATTAGAGGGACCTCCAGTTCTGCCCTGTTATTTTCAGGGGACACGACAGCAGCACTGACTTCTCCCTGTTATTGGTCCTCATATAGCTTTCACACGCCATAGTACACTTGTGTGTGTTTTTGTTTGCATAACAGTCAGCAGGTTGATTGACAACCTCTTTGCTGGGAAATGTTTTATTCTAAATATTTTATTTTCTTTTTGTATTAATGTTTCATTTTCTGGTGTATTTCCAATGTGTCATTTTGTAGTGTAATTGTAAGATACTCCCTTAACACGGCTCCCTGTTAAAATAAATTATACATGATGATGATTTCTCTGTCCAAATGCGTGTAGTATAACGAAAACGTGTTTGACCTTCAGCGATAGGAAGGCGGTAAGACTGGGGAAAGGACAGAGAGAGAGAAAGAGAGAGAGAGAGAGAGAGAGAGAGAGTGAGACAGAGAGAGAGAGACAGAGAGAGAGAGAGAGAGAGAGAGAGAGAGAGAGAGAGAGAGAGAGAGAGAGAGAGAGAGAGAAAGAAAGAAACAGAGAGAAAAAAAGAGAGAGAAAGAAAGAAAGAAAGAAAGAAAGAAAGAGAGAGAAAGAAAGAAAGAAAGAAAGAAAGAAAGAAAGAACGAAAGAAAGACAAAAAGAAAGAAAGAGAGAGAAAGAAAGAGCGAGAGAAAGAAAGAGAGAAAGAAAAAGAAAGAAAGAGAGAGAGAAATAAAGAAAGAGAGAGAGAAAGAAAGAAAGAAAGAGAAAGAAAGAGAGAGAGAGAAAGAGAGAGAAAGAAAGAGAAAGAAAGAGAGAGAGAGAGAGAGAGAGAGAGAGAGAGAGGACAAAGAGGTAGAGAGAGAGAGAGAAAGAGAGAGAGAGAGAGAGAGAGAGAGAGAGAGGGAGAGAGAGAGAGAGAGAGAGAGAGAGAGAGAGAGAGAGGGGAGAGAGAGAGAGAGAGAGAGAGAGAGAGCAGAGGAAGAACAAAGGAGGGCTGAAGCCTCTCAGAGAAATACAGAATAAGAGACCAGGGTACATTTTCCCAGTCTCTGTCTCTAATAATCTCTCTGTCTATTTCCCACCAAACCCTCAACCTCTATAGAATATTGACTAGAACCCCATCATGTGATCATGTTACTCCAGTGCTAGCCTCTCTACACTGGCTTCCTGTTAAGGCTAAGGATGAGGATTTATTTTCAAGGTTTTACTGCTAACCTACTAAGCGTTACATGGTCTTGCTTCCCACCTATCTCTCCCATTTGGTCCTGCCAAACAGCTGGAGAGAGGGCTTTCTCCTATAGAGCTCCATTTTTATGGAATGGTCTGCCTATCCATGTGAGAGACGGTCTCGACTCAGACTCGGTTTCGCAGACTCGATCTTGACCTTTAAGTCTTTAATGAAGACTCATCTCTTCAGTAGGTCCTATGATTGAGTGTAGTCTAGCCCAGGGGTGCGAAGGTGAACGGAAAGGTACTTAAAATAACCGCCCTTGCTGTTTCTGCCTGGCCGGCTCCCCTCTCTCCACTGGGATTCTCTTCCTCTGACCCTATTACAGGGGGTCACAGGCCATGTAGTGCTCCTCCATGCCGTCCCTAGGAGGGGATGAGTCACCTGAGTGGGTTAAGTCACTAACGTGATCTTCCTGTCCGGGTTGGCCAATACAATACATATTTCATGAGGCCTACTTTGAGGGCCTAGTTTTACCGTAATACAGTGGCCTGAAACTCATACTTTATAGGCCACATCAGGCGTGTACATAGGAAATGAAGTGTCATTTGGGACAAAAACTCCCTCATTAATTCTCTTTTTGGCCAAGCCAAACAAGTCAACATTTCAGGTTAAAATTAGGTCTAGGTTTAACGTAACATTAAGGCCTAGGCAGGACGTGAATTACGGGGGAGCCAGGGGAGGCTCAGCTCCCTTGAATGAGAAGTCAGCTCTCCCCCGAATGAGACAGCTCTCCCCTGAATGACACGTTAGCTCTCCCCTGAATGACACGTTAGCTCTCCCCTGAATGACACGCTAGCTCTCCCCTGAATGACACGTTAGCTCTCCCCTGAATGACACGTTAGCTTTCCCCTGAATGACACGTTAGCTCTTCCCTGAATGACAAGTCAAACTTTGATGGGGTCTCTAAATAATGCCCATTTAACCATTCTACTAGTTGTTTAGAATGTAGTGGTAAATATGTTTTACACCCCCCAACTCTCTGCTATGGTTTAAACCAACACCTCTCTGTTATGGTTTAAACCAACACCCTCCACCTCTCTGTTATGGTTTAAACCAACACCTCCACCTCTCTGTTATGGTTTAAACCAACACCCTCCACCTCTCTGTTATGGTTTAAACCAACACCCTCCACCTCTCTGTTATGGTTTAAACCAACACCCTCCACCTCTCTGTTATGGTTTAAACCAACACCCCCCCATCTCTCTGTTATGGTTTAAACCAACACCCCCTACCTCTCTGTTATGGTTTAAACCAACACCCCCTACCTCTCTGTTATGGTTTAAACCAACACCCCCCCATCTCTCTGTTATGGTTTAAACCAACACCCCCTACCTCTCTGTTATAGTTTAAACCAACACCCTCCAACTCTCTGTTATGGTTTAAACCAACACCCTCCACCTCTCTGTTATGGTTTAAACCAACACCCCCTACCTCTCTGTTATGGTTTAAACCAACACCCTCCATCTCTCTGTTATGGTTTAAACCAACACCCCCCCATCTCTCTGTTATGGTTTAAACCAACACCCCCCTACCTCTCTGTTATGGTTTAAACCAACACCCTCCACCTCTCTGTTATGGTTTAAACCAACACCTCCACCTCTCTGTTATAGTTTAAACCAACACCCCCCTACCTCTCTGTTATGGTTTAAACCAACACCTCCACCTCTCTGTTATGGTTTAAACCAACACCCTCCACCTCTCTGTTATGGTTTAAACCAACACCCCCTACCTCTCTGTTATGGTTTAAACCAACACCTCCACCTCTCTGTTATAGTTTAAACCAACACCCCCCTACCTCTCTGTTATGGTTTAAACCAACACCCTCCACCTCTCTGTTATGGTTTAAACCAACACCTCCACCTCTCTGTTATGGTTTAAACCAACACCCTCCACCTCTCTGTTATGGTTTAAACCAACACCCTTCACCTCGCTGTTATGGTTTAAACCAACACCTCCAACTCTCTGTTATGGTTTAAACCAACACCCTCCACCTCTCTGTTATGGTTTAAACCAACACCCTCCACCTCTCTGTTATGGTTTAAACCAACACCCTCCACCTCTCTGTTATGGTTTAAACCAACACCCTCCACCTCTCTGTTATGGTTTAAACCAACACCCTCCACCTCTCTGTTATGGTTTAAACCAACACCCTCCACCTCTCTGTTATGGTTTAAACCAACACCCCCTACCTCTCTGTTATAGTTTAATAAACCAACACCCCCTACCTCTCTGTTATGGTTTAAACCAACACCCCCTACCTCTCTGTTATAGTTTAATAAACCAACACCCCCTACCTCTCTGTTATGGTTTAAACCAACACCCCCCTACCTCTCTGTTATGGTTTAAACCAACACCCTCCACCTCTCTGTTATAGTTTAAACCAACACCCTCCACCTCTCTGTTATGGTTTAAACCAACACCCTCCACCTCTCTGTTATGGTTTAAACCAACACCCTCCAACTCTCTGTTATGGTTTAAACCAACACCCTCCACCTCTCTGTTATAGTTTAAACCAACACCTCTCTGTTATGGTTTAAACCAACACCTCCACCTCTCTGTTATGGTTTAAACCAACACCTCTCTGTTATGGTTTAAACCAACACCCTCCACCTCTCTGTTATGGTTTAAACCAACACCCCCTACCTCTCTGTTATGGTTTAAACCAACACCCTCCACCTCTCTGTTATGGTTTAAACCAACACCCTCCACCTCTCTGTTATGGTTTAAACCAACACCCACTAACTAATTCAAGTGTATTTCTCCACACACACTACATTCAGAGAGTGCACTGTTATGAACTTGAAAAGCAATTAAGAAACCAATCAGGCACATTTGGGCAGTCTTGATACAACATTTTGAACATAAATGTAATGGTTCATTGGATCAGTCTAAAACTTTGCACATATACTGCTCCCATCTAGTGGCCAAAATCTAAATTGCACCTGGGCTGGAATATTACATTATGGCCTTTCTCTTTGCATTTCAAAGATGACGGTAAGAAAAAAAAAGAAGAAGAAAGATGCATGTTTTTTTCTTTGCGTTATCTTTTACCAGATCTAATGTGTTATATTCTCCACAAACTTCAACGTGTTTCCTTTCAAATGGTACCAAGGATATGCATATCCTTGCTTCAGGTCCTGAGCTACAGGCAGTTAGATTTGGGTATGTCATGTTAGGTGAACATTTAGAAAAAGGCTCCGATCCTTTTAATGGAAAGCATTAGTGAGTATTTGTGTTTGAATTGGTTTTGAATCGTGGACCTTGGCCATACATATGATAAATACCTTTTAGTGGGATGTGGAGAGAAATATCCCATTCTGCCTTACTGATACTGGGCTGTGTGTGTGTGCATCTGTTCATTCAGGAATTCCTCATCGGGGACGTGGTTAATGTCTCAGTGAGAGCCAGGGTTGGTTTATGATGTCCTACAGATCTACCAGCGGCAGAATGGCGAGCCACCACCTGCACATGTACCAGGTGCACATGTACCAGGGGTGGCAGGTAGCCTAGTGGTTACAGCGTTGGGCCAGTAACTGAAAGGTTGCTAGATCCAATCCCCAAGCTGACATAAAAATCATAATAATCTGCCCCTGAAAAAGGCAGTTACCCCACTGTTCCCCGGTAGGCCGTCATTGTAAATAAGAATTGGTTCTTAACTGACTTGCCAAGGTAAAAACAATAATAATATTATTCATGTAGACAGAGAGAAGTGTTGCGGTCTGGGAACAGACTGTGTAAGCCAGCGGTCCCATTTTGCCCATTAATGACTAGACAACGGATATTCATATTTGCACAGGTGGTATAGGCTTAACGTCTTGTCAGTGGTATAGGTCTTGTCAGTGGTATAGGGTTAACGTGGTATAGGGTTAACGTCTTGTCAGTGGTATAGGGTTAACGTCTTGTCAGTGGTATAGGGTTAACGTCTTGTCAGTGGTATAGGGTTAACGTCTTGTCAGTGGTACAGGGTTAACGTCTTGTCAGTGGTACAGGGTTAACGTCTTGTCAGTGGTATAGGGTTAACGTCTTGTCAGTGGTATAGGGTTAACGTCTTGTCAGTGGTATAGGGTTAACGTCTTGTCAGTGGTACAGGGTTAACGTCTTGTCAGTGGTATAGGGTTAACGTCTTGTCAGTGGTATAGGGTTAACGTCTTGTCAGTGGTATAGGGTTAGCGTCTTGGCAGTGGTATAGGGTTAACGTGGTATAGGGTTAACGTCTTGTCAGTGGTATAGGGTTAACGTCTTGTCAGTGGTATAGGGTTAGCGTCTTGGCAGTGGTATAGGGTTAACGTGGTATAGGGTTAACGTCTTGTCAGTGGTATAGGTCTTGTCAGTGGTATAGGGTTAACGTGGTATAGGGTTAACGTCTTGTCAGTGGTACAGGGTTAACGTCTTGTCAGAGGTATAGGGTTAACGTCTTGTCAGTGGTATAGGGTTAACGTCTTGTCAGTGGTATAGGGTTAACGTCTTGGCAGTGTTATAGGGTTAACGTCTTGTCAGAGATATAGGGTTAACGTCTTGTCAGTGGTATAGGGTTAACATCTTGTCAGTGGTATAGGGTTAACGTCTTGTCAGTGGTATAGGGTTAACGTCTTGTCAGTGGTATAGGGTTAACGTCTTGGCAGTGGTATAGGGTTAACGTGGTATAGGGTTAACGTCTTGTCAGTGGTATAGGAATAACGTCTTGTCAGTGGTATAGGTCTTGTCAGTGGTATAGGGTTAACGTGGTATAGGGTTAACGTCTTGTCAGTGGTATAGGGTTAACGTCTTGTCAGAGGTATAGGGTTAACGTCTTGTCAGTGGTATAGGGTTAACGTCTTGGCAGTGGTACAGGGTTAACGTGGTATAGGTTTAACGTCTTGGCAGTGGAATAGCGTTAACGTCTTGTCAGTGGTATAGGGTTAACGTCTTGGCAGTGGTATAGGGTTAACGTCTTGTCAGTGGTATAGGGTTAACGTGGTATAGGGTTAACGTCTTGTCAGTGGTATAGGGTTAACGTCTTGTCAGAGGTATAGGGTTAACGTCTTGTCAGTGGTATAG
Organism: Oncorhynchus clarkii lewisi; assembly: GCF_045791955.1. Taxonomy (NCBI): domain Eukaryota; kingdom Metazoa; phylum Chordata; class Actinopteri; order Salmoniformes; family Salmonidae; genus Oncorhynchus; species Oncorhynchus clarkii. The sequence continues at coordinate 41,544,393 of NC_092175.1, read as the reverse complement.
GGTTAACGTCTTGTCAGAGGTATAGGGTTAACGTCTTGTCAGTGGTATAGGGTTAACGTCTTGTCAGAGGTATAGGGTTAACGTCTTGTCAGTGGTATAGGTCTTGTCAGTGGTATAGGGTTAACGTGGTATAGGGTTAACGTCTTGTCAGAGGTACAGGGTTAACGTCTTGGCAGTGGTATAGGGTTAACGTCTTGTCAGTGGTATAGGGTTAACGTCTTGTCAGTGGTATAGGGTTAACGTCTTGTCAGTGGTATAGGGTTAACGTCTTGGCAGTGTTATAGGGTTAATGTCTTGTCAGTGGTATAGGGTTAACGTCTTGTCAGTGGTATAGGGTTAACGTGGTATAGGGTTAACGTCTTGTCAGTGGTATAGGGTTAACGTCTTGTCAGTGGTATAGGGTTAACGTCTTGTCAGTGGTATAGGGTTAACGTCTTGTCAGTGGTATAGGGTTAACGTCTTGTCAGAGGTATAGGGTTAACGTCTTGTCAGTGGTATAGGGTTAACGTGGTATAGGGTTAACGTCTTGTCAGTGGTATAGGGTTAACGTCTTGTCAGTGGTATAGAGTTAACGTCTTGTCAGTGGTATAGGGTTAACGTCTTGTCAGTGGTATAGGGTTAACGTCTTGTCAGTGGTATAGGGTTAACGTGGTATAGGGTTAACGTCTTGTCAGTGGTACAGGGTTAACGTCTTGTCAGTGGTATAGGGTTAACGTGGTATAGGGTTAACGTCTTGTCAGTGGTATAGGGTTAACGTCTTGTCAGTGGTATAGGGTTAACGTCTTGTCAGTGGTATAGGGTTAAAGTCTTGTCAGTGGTATAGGGTTAACGTCTTGTCAGTTGTATAGGGTTAACATCTTGTCAGTGGTATAGGGTTAACGTCTTGGCAGTGGTATAGGGTTAACGTCTTGGCTGATACAGCAGAGCCTGGAGATGATGCCTGGGAGTACCAGCATGCTGTCTTCACAGTTTGTGATGTGGCAGCATGGTGCCCTTGGTGCAGGAAACCGAGTTGTCATCCCAAGTTGCTTTGCTTGGAGAATCAGGGACACTGATCCCCGTTCACAGTACACTGGGTACCTCCTGGGCTCGTTCTCAAAGCACGTGGCATGATGTAATACCCAAAACGTTGTCCGTTGCCAGACACTTATGAGCATTACATTAGTATGGCGTCGTGTCACTTCCTGTGAACAGAACACAACCTCTCCCTCAGTTTGTATACTCCACAAACACCTGGCAGGTGCATCTTCAAGACATCAATATCCTATATACTGGGCACACCATGTCATATCAAAGATTCTAAAGGTTGTTAGTTTATTTCTCACTCAGTAATGTAATCATTGCACTTTCTCCCTGCACAACAAAATTAAAATGGGAAAATGTCAGATTTGATTTCTACATCTGAAAGTGGTTTAAATAAATAATGTTACATTAGTTTGTTTTCATATTTGTTTTCGTTTTGGATATAAAGTTTCAAAAAGGTAAAATTTTACAAATTTTAGACAACGTTTATCTATATTGAAAATGGGTTACCATAATCATACGATTGAAATGTCACCCTCAAAACAACAGTTAAAGAGGGAGCACTGCATGAGGGTGAGTGAGAGAGCTAGAATGTAAACAGCAGAGTAGTCAACTGATAGCTAGTTGGAGATAAACAGTTGTGGTAGCAGGGACAACGTGTTTCACAAGTGTTCTACTGAACAACCATCATCATCTACATCAATATCAACCCCAAAAGAGAAGTGAGAAAAATAAGTAAATGTTTGGTTGTATTGCATTTGTCACATGTGTAGACCTTGAAACGCTTACTTAACAAGCCCTTAACCAACAATGCATTTTAATAAAAAAATAAAATATATAACAAATAATTAAGGAGCAACAATGAATAAACAGTAGTGAGGCTGTATACAAGGGGGTTCTGGCACAGAGTCAATGTGCAGTTAGTTGAGAGAATTCAGGGGTAATATGGACATGTAGGTAGAGGTAAAGTGACAATGCATGGTTAGTGAACAAAGGGTAAGAGCCTCATAAAAATGGGGGGGGGGGGCAATGCAAAGAGTTCAAGAGTCTTATGGCTTGGGTGTAGAAGTTGTGAAGAAGCCTTTTGGACCTAGACTTGGCGCTCCAGGTATCGCTTGCCGTGCGTTAGCAGAGAGAACAGTCTATGACAAGGGTGACTGGAGTCCTTGGCAATTTTTTGGGCCTTCCTCTGACACCGCCTGGTATAGAGGTCCTGGATGGCAGGAAGCTTGGCCCCGGTGATGTACTGGACAGTACTCTGTAGCGCCTTGTGGTCAGAGGCTGAGCAGTTGCCATACCAGGCGGTGATGCACCTAGTCAGGATGCTCTCAATGGTGCAGCAGCATAACTTTTTGAGTCATGCCCTGTTCACGACTGTCTTGGTGTGTTTAGACCATGAGTTTGTTGGTGATGTGGACACCAAGTAACTTGAAGCTCTCAACCTGCTCCACTTCAGCCCTGTCGATGAGAATGAGACCAGCCTTTCAAAGCACTTCATGGCTACAGATGTGAGTGCTACGGGTTGGTAGTCATTTAGACAGGTTACCTTGGTGTTCTAGGGCACAGGGACTATGGTGGTCTGCTTGAAACATGTTGGTATTACAGACTCAGTTAGGGACAGGTTGAAAATGGCAGTTGGTCAGCGCATGCTCGGAGTACATGTCCTGGTAATCAGTCTGACCCTGCGTCCTTGTGAATGTTGTGCTGTTTAAAGGTCTTACTCACATCGGCTACAGAGAGCGGGATCACACAGTTGTCCAGAACAGCTGATGCTCTCATGCATGCTTTAGTGTTGCTTGCCTCAAAGCGAGTGTCACATTTATTTTGCTGGTCTAGTAGGCTCGTGTCACTGGGCAGCTCGTGGCTGTGCTTCCCTTTGTAGTCTGTAATAGTTTACAAGTCCTGCGACATCCGAAAAGCGTCGGAGCCGGTGTAGTACCATTCAATCTTAGTCCTGTATTGACGCTTTGCCTGCTTGATGGTTCGTCGGAGGGCATAGCAGGATTTATTTTTTAGCTTCCGGGTTAGAGTCCTGCACCTTGAAAGTGGCAGCTCTACCCTTTAGCTCAGTGCGGATGTTGCCTGTAATCCATGGCGTCTGTTTGGGGTATGTGCGTACGGTCACTGTGGGGACAACGTCATCAATGCACTTATTGATGAAGCCAGTGACAGATGTGGTGTACTCCTCCTCAATGCCATCGGAAGAATCCCGGAACATGTTCCAGTCTCTGCATAGCAAAACAGTCCTGTAGCTTATTATCTGCGTCCTCTGACCACTTCCTTATAGAGCGAGTCTCTGGTACTTCCTGCTTTAGTTTTTGCTTGTAAGCAGGAATTAGTAGGATAGAGTTATGGTCATATTTGCCAAATGGAGGGCGAGGGAGAGCCTGGTACGCGTCTCTGTGTGTGGAGTAAAGGTGGTCTGGAGTTTTTTTTCCTCTGGTTGCACATTTAACATGTTGATAGAAATGAGGTAAAACAGATTGAAGTTTCCCTGCATTAAAGTCCCCGACCACTAGGAGCGCCACCTCTGGATGAGCCTTTTCCTGTTTGCGTATGGCCCTATACAGTTCTTTTAGTGCTGTCTTAGTGCCAGCATCGGACTGTGGTGGTAAATAGACAGCTATGAAAACTCTCTTGGTAAATAGTGTGGTCTACAGTTTATCATGAGATACTCTACCTCAGGCGAGACTTCATTAATATTAGATTCCGTGCACCAGCTGTTATTTACAAATAGTCACAGACCGAAGGGTTGTTGTAGACTCTTTCCATGTGATGATGGTGGGCCTTTAATGAAGTAATTTCAAAAGTAAGGCCATGTTCACAGAGAAACGTTAACCTTTGAAAATGGTCTGGTACCCCCTGCACAGCATTATATCAATGCTAATTTCATCCCTTTCCTTCACTATGCCAGCCAACCATAGAGCTTAAGCTGTATGTTTTCCTGTCATCAGTCTTTGTGAAAACTATCGCATCATTTTTAGGGGTTTGGACCGAAGGTCTCCCCCTAATTGCTTGACAGCGGATACTTCAGAGAGATCTTTAGAGAGGTCGAGCAGAAGGGGTCTTGGTTCATCAGGGTCTTTTACAGTCAATCTTGAGATGTATTCTAACAGATATGTCAGAAGAAAAAATTATATGTTATTATGGAGGGGCAAAGAATTCTGTTGTGCAAAAAAACGAAAGGACACCTCTTCTTTCAAATTCTGTCATTGTAATGTACTTGGTGTAAAACAGTTTGTCTGTATGTGGGTCGTAACCTGAGTTTCTCACAGGGTTTCTGAGCTGGAGGAGGTTTCTGGAGCTCCTGCATGGTCTCGAGGTTCACCCAATGCTAGGGGGGAGGGAAAGGATGAGGAATGTGGAGGTTTAGCGTACCGATACCCTGAAATTATGACTGCATAGGAATCATCTCCTACAGGCTTTGTTATAACTCATTCTGAGATCTGATGCAAGTCTACCTGATATTCCTGCCTTCAGCTTTCACTAAATTATTATGACTCTCAAAAACATACATGCTTATGTCAATATCCTGACTGGTTTTAGATCGTAAATACCATGTACACACCTTAGTTATTTATCAAGACAGCCATATAATTTTGAAAAGCATAAAGCCAACTCGGATTCTCCATTCACAAACATCACAGCTTTTATTAAACTAGCTAGCTACTGTACCTTGGGCAACAACTTGATAACGTTACCTGTCAAGCGGAAAATAGACCATCTCTGCATCTGGCTTCCCTTTTAGGAACATAACTTCTCTCCAGTGATTCAAATTGTTACCTATATTTCATCTCTTTTTTCCTCTTCCAGAAAGCCTTATCATCTAGGGTGTATCACGTCCAGCCGTGATTGGGAGTCCCATAGGGCGGCGCACAATTGGCCCAGCGTCGTCCGTCTATGGCCGACACTGTACATAAAAATGTGTTCTTTAACTGACTTGCCTAGTTAAATAAAAATAAAAAAAATAATTCTTATTTTTTGGGGCATCTGTATCCACAACCAGATGCTTGCTTAAGAAATCCGTCAATGTTGATTGGGCTCGGAAGAAAATGACCACGCCTCCGAGTGACTCTGCTCACAGGAAACCGGCTTTTCTTGACCAATAGGAAAACAGAAATTCTGAAGGCACTTTTGTAAGGGCCCAAAGCATTCAAATAAATAAATTGTGAAACACTATCATCATAATGGGGTGGGGGGAATCCCTAACAAATACAAATAACACTGTTACTACAGATATATTATGTACTTTTTATGACATTATCATGCAAACATTCTACACAATTCTCCGTTTAATGAGTGCTGAGGTCACAGAGAAAAACAACCAGTCCACCCGTCATCACCAAACTGTCCAGGAGATGGAGACAAATGCTCCCTATGTGTCCATGCCTTTCTCTAATACTTCTCATTCAGACAATTGGGATCAATTGTACTACATTTGTTAATCTAAAAATGCTCCTTGGTCACCTAGTGACCACCCTCGATTAGAATCCAACCCTGCTGTTTTTAGTCTGTCTCTGTGCTAGTGTCTAACCTCAGTTAGATTCCAACCATGCTATTGTTAGTCTGTCTCTGTGCTAGTCTCTAACCTCAGTTAGATTCCAACCCTGCTATTCTTAGTCTGTGCTATTGTGTGAGTTCTAAAATGTGTGTAGTGTTCTAGACTCTTTCCCTACATGATACAGGTGTTGGGGTTGTTCTAGTCTCTTTCCCTACACGATACAGGTGTTGGGTTGATCTAGTCTCTTTCCCTACATGATACAGGTGTTGGGGTTGTTCTAGTCTCTTTCCCTACATGATACAGGTGTTGGGGTTGTTCTAGTCTCTTTCCCTACATGATACAGGTGTTGGGTTGTTCTAGTCTCTTTCCCTATATGATACAGGTGTTGGGTTGTCCTAGACTCTTTCCCTACATGATACAGGTGTTGGGTTGTTCTAGTCTCTTTCCCTATATGATACAGGTGTTGGGTTGTTCTAGTCTCTATCCCTATATGATACAGGTGTTGGGTTGTTCTAGTCTCTTTCCCTACATGATACAGGTGGTGGTATAGAGTTAAACTTCATAGAACCAGGAAATGACCCTTCACTATAGAGTTACACTTTATAGAACCAGGAAATGACCCGTCACTGTAGAGTTTGGAAATTGGAAATGACCTTTAACTACAGGGTTCAACGTTATAAATGACTGGGTAATGGTGACAAATGGGATGATATGTACATAATTAGTGGTCCCCTCATGCACAGGTTCCATTCCTAACATAGTGTCTGCCTCTGCTCTTATGGTGCGGAGGCCTCTGGGCCTAACAGCCTTACAGATCATTCCTGTAACTTCCTTCACATGTTTTTCCTGTGTACAAATCTTGTGGAATATGATCAACTGTGATTATCCTCTGTTTGTGTTTTGGATGAAAGCTAGATTTCAGAGGGCATGACGAGTGTTGGTAGTTTTATGGATTTTAGGTAGTAAATAAAGTTGTCTAGGGCATGGGGTGTCTGGTACACATAAGTGAAACATTTGTTTGTCAGTATTGTAGTTGTTCTCATGAAGTTTCGTGTGATCTGTCTTTGGGTCTCCTGCTGCAGTGAGTCAGTGTTCTACAATGTTTTGAATTACTCAATTGTCTTTGATGTTTGATCCTCGATCTCCTGGTTTTTTAGAACTATGCTGAATTCTTACTTAATTACTTTAAAAGCTGTACGCTCCATGTTTTCTTACATTATCTCTCCCTGCCACATGAAACCTAGAAACAGGAAACAGGAAACGGAGTCCTTCGGAGTTTAGTTCTGCATCATATGAGACGCTGACAGCAGCTTGGGTTCCCATTGGGATGGACCAATGCATGGTAGTCTTTGATTGTCAGTATTGCAGTTAAAATTATTAAGTAGTTTTAAATTCTTGTGATGTGTCGAGGGAGATTATGAGTGGTCTTGTATGTCTTCCATTTCCTAATAATTTCTCCCACAGTTGATTTCTTCAAACCAAGCTGCTTACCTATTGCAGATTCAGTCTTCCCAGCCTGGTGCAGGTCTACAATTGTGTTTCTGGTGTCCTTTGACAGCTCTTTGGTCTTGGCCATGCAGACTATTGGACTTGAGCCCGTTTTAGTTGCATAATGAGTCAGTTTATAACGGCACATTCCCGCTTATTAGTAGTAATAACTTGGTATTGGTTAGGATGTTGGCACTGGAGAGATATTGCAACAACAAAGGGAAGCCCAGAAAGTCTCTACGTCCAGATATGTTATTGCTGTCTATTAACATGTCTAAGGAAGTAGGTGAAGAGCCACGGTCGAGTCTCAGCTCCTGGTAAGGCCAGGCTAGTTTCTGTGGAACTACACAAGGGGAGAGACATGGAGTTCAACATTGAGGCGAGGACACTAATGGAAGAGAGAAGAAATCTCAGGAAAAGGCGGTTAAAGGGTTGTATCCCAACAACAATCTCTCACACACACACACACACACACACACACACACACACACACACACACACACACACACACACACACACACACACACACACACACACACACACACACACACACACACACACACACACACACGTCCCTGCCCAACAAGGTTCTGGACTCAGGCTGGGCCACGATAACACAAAGAGGAGGAAAAGACTCAGTTCCTGCATAGCAACAGAGACGGATTGTTTATCCTTGACACAGAAGGAGGTGACTTAGTCGGAAGGCATAAATCTATTCTGTGTGACCTGTATGCGTGTTATGGAGCTGTAGCATCCAGTTTGGGTGTAATACATTTAGTCTCAGCTTCCTTTGGTGTCCAACTGGATTTGTACCAGAACATAGAACCTAACAAGTAGGAAGATCCCTACTGAGCTCCAGAACATAGAACCTACAAGTAGGAAGATCCCTCCTGAGCTCCAGAACATAGAACCTTACAAGTAGGAAGATCCCTCCTGAGCTCCAGAACATAGAACCTTACAAGTAGGAAGATCCCTCCTGAGCTCCAGAACATAGAACCTTACAAGTAGGAAGATCCCTCCTGAGCTCCATGTGATCTATCTTAATGGGTGTATGGATGAACACAAGGCCCTTCTCCAGAAGTTGCTATGCTGCAGGCCTAAAAGTAACTGATACTGATAGGTTAAAGGACATATGAGTGTTGGGGAGCAAAACTAGTACACTCTTAATAGTTTAGCCAGCAGTTAAAAATCTTTACAGCTGTATCTGGTCTCCATTACACTGAATCGTAATGTGCTGTGTGGATCATCCTACGCTGTGTGAATCGTAATGTCCTGTGTGGATCATCCTACGTGGTGTAAATTGTAATGTGCTGTGTGGATCATCCTACACTGTGTGAATCGTAACGTGCTGTGTGGATCATCCTACGCTGTGTGAATCGTAATGTGCTGTGTGGATCATCCTACGCTGTGTGAATCGTAATGTGCTGTGTGGATCATCCTACGCTGTGTGAATCGTAATGTGCTGTATGGATCATCCTACTCTTTATTTAACCCTTATTTTACCAGGTCAGTTGACTGAGAACACATTCTCATTTATAGTAACAACCTGGGGAATAGCTACAGGGGAGAGGAGGGGGAACAATGAGTGAATTGTAAGCTGGGGATAATTAGGTGACCATGAAGATCCGATTGGGAATTTAACCAGGACAACGGGATAAACACCCCTACTCTTACGATAAGTGCCATGGGATCTTTAGTGACCACAGAGAGTCAGGACACCCGTTTAACTTCTCATCTGAAAGACGGCACCCTACACAGGGCAATGTCCCCAATCACTTCCCTGGGGTATTGGTATATTTTCTTTTGACCAGAGGAAAGAGTGCCACCTACTGGCCCTCCAACACCACTTCCAGCAGCATCTAGTCTCTCGTCCAGGGACCAACCAGGACCAACCCTGCTTAGCTTCAGAAGCAAGCCAGCAGTGGGATGCAGGGTGGTTTGCTGCTGGCTAAAGTGCTAAATGTTTGTTTTTTTTAGGTTTGTATCATTTGATTTACACAACACTTTGAAGCTTGTTAAACAAACAAGAAATAAGACACACAACAAAACAGAAAACTTGAGCGTGCATAACTATTCACCCCCCCCCAAAGTCAATACTTTGTAGAGCCACCTTTTTCAGCAATTACAGCTGCAAGTCTCTTGGGCTATGTCTCTATATGCTTGGAACATCTAGCCACTGTGGATTTTTGCCCAGTCTTCAAAGTAAAACTGCTCCAGCTCCTTCAAGTTGGATGGGTTCCACTGGTGTAGAGCTTAAGTCCAGCAATCTTTAAGTCATACCACAGATCCTCAACTGGATTAAGGTCTGGTCTTTGACTAGGCCATTACAAGACAATTAAATGTTTCCTGTAAAACACTCGAGTGTTGCTTTAGCAGTATGCTTAGGGTCATTGTCCTGCTGGAAGGTGAACCTCCGTCCCAGTCTTAAATCTCCGGAATCCTGAAACAGGTTTCCCTCAATAATTTCCCTGTATTTAGCGCCATCAATTATTCCTTCAATTCTGACCAGTTTCCCTGCTGATGAAAAACATCCCCACAGCATGACCAGAGTACCTTCTTCCTTATGTTAGGGGCGTCTCCCACATGCCTTTTTCTTTAAGCAATGGCTTTTTTTCTGGACACTCTTCCAAAAGCCCAGTTCTGTGGAGTGTACGGCTTAAAGTGGTCCTATGGACAGATACTCCAATCTCCGCTGTGGAGCTTTGCAGCTGCTTCAGGGTTAACTTTGCTCTCTTTGTTGCCTCTCAGATTAACGCCCTCCTTGCCTGGTTCGTGAGTTTTGGTGGGCGGCCCTCTCTTCGCTGGTTTGTTGTGGGGCAATATTCATTCCATTTTTTAATAATGGATTTAATGGTGCTCCATGGGATGTCCAAAGTTTTGGATATTTTTTTACAACCAAACCCTGATCTGTACTTCTCCACAACTTTGTCCCTGGCCTGTTTGGAGAGCTCCTTGGTCTTCATGGTGCCACTTGCTTGGTGGTGCCCCGTGCTTAGTGGTGTTGCAGACTCTGGGGCCTTTCCAGAACTGTCATATATGCACTGAGATCATGTAACAGATCATGTGACAGATTGCACACAGGTGGACTTCATATAACTAATTATGTGACTTCTGAGGGTAATTGTTTGCACCAGATCTTATTTAGGGGCTTCATAGCAAAGTGGGTGAATACATATGCACACAACATCTTTCCGTTTTTTTTGTTGTACATTTTTTTTGAAACAAATAATTTTTTTCATTTCACTTCACCAATTTAGACTATTTTGTGTGTGTCCATTACATGAAATCTAAATAAAAATCTATTTAAATTACAGGTTGTAATGCAACAAAATAGGAAAAACGCCAAGGGGGATGAAAACTTTTGCAAGGCACTGTATGAGATGAGTAATGCAAAATATGTAAGCATTATTAAAGTGACTAGGTTGTTGTCCTTGATGATCTTTTTGGCCTTATTTTGGGTGCTGTAGGTGTCCTGGAGGGCAGGTAGTTTGCCCCTGGTGATGCGTTGGGCAGACCACTCACACTTGTGAGCTGTGCAGCTGCCGTACCATGCGGGGATACAGCCCGACAGGATGCTCTCTCTTGGGCATCTATAAAAGTTTGCACTGTTGCGCCTTCTTGTCTGTGTTGGTGGACCATTTCAGTTTGTCAGTGTACTCCAAGGAACTTGAAGCGTTCCACCTTCTCCAATGCGGTCCCATCGATGTGGATAGGGGGGGGTGTTCCCTTTGCTGTTTCCTGAAGTCCACGATTATGTCCTTTGTTTTCTTGACGTTGAGTGAGAGATTATTTTCCTGGCACCACACTCCCAGAGCCCTCACCTCTGCTCGTCATTGTTGGTAATCAGGCCTGCGATTATCTTCTTTGTTTTGTTGACGTTGATTAGAGGTTATTTTCCTGACACCACACTCCCAGACCCCTCACCTCTTCTCGTCATTGTTGGTAATCAAGCATAATACTGTTGTGTCATCTGCAAATTTGATGATTGAGTTGGAGGCGTGCTTGGCCACGCAGTCATGGGTGAACAGGGAGTACAGGAGGGGGCTGAGCATGCACCCTTGTGGGGCCCCAAAGTTGAGGATCAGCAAAGTGGAGGTGTTGTTTCCTACCTTCACCACCTGGGGGTGGCCTGTCCTCCCTCCTCTCTCCCTCTCATCCAGGCAGGGTCAGAGAAACCCCACCCACTGGGGAGTCAAACCCATCCAGTCAGATTGAGCCCCAAAATATATATATATATTGTTTATTTTAATGCTTGTCAGTGTTCCAAACAGGACATATTTTGTATTTTTACACTGTAAAACATTTCCTGTAAAATGTACAGTACCTTACTGGCAAAAATTGGCAAGTCATTTCATGGAATTGCAATGCCAAGCGTTGGTTGGAGTGGTGTAAAGCTCGCAGCCAATGGACTCTGGAGCAGTGTAAACGCGTTCCTCAAGGCAGTTCGACGGACGAATCTGGGTTTGGCGGATGTCAGGAAAACGCTACCTGCCCAAATGCATAGTTCCAACTGTAAAGTTTGGTGGAAGAGGAATAATGGTCTGGGGCTGTTTTTCATGGTTCGGGCCAGGCTCCTTAGTTCCAGTGGGACATCTTAACACTACAGCATACAATGACATTCTAGACAATTCTGTGCTTCCAACTTTGTGGCTATAGTTTGTTTCAGCATGCCAATGGCACAGTGAACAAAGCTAGGTCCATAAAGATATGGTTTGTCGAGATCTGGGTGGAAGAACTTGACTGGCCTCCACAGAGCCCTGACTTCAACCCCTATCGAACACCTTTGGAATGAATTGGTACGCCGACTGCAAGCCAGGCCTCATTGCCCAAAATCAGTGCCCGGCCTCACTAATGCTGAATAGAAGCAAGTTCACACTGCAATGTTTCAACATCTAGTGCAAAGCCTTCACAGAAGAGTGTTGTCACGTTCTGACCTTAGTTCCTTTTTTTTATGTCTCTTTTTTTGGTTTGGTCAGGGCGTGAGTTGGGGTGGGCATTCTATGTTTTTGTTCTATGTTTTGTATTTCTGTGTTTGGCCTGGTATGGTTCCCAATCAGAGACAGCTGTCTATCGTTGTCTCTGATTGAGAACTATACTTAGGTAGCCTTTTCCCACCTGTGTTTGGCCTGGTATGGTTCCCAATCAGAGACAGCTGTCTATCGTCGTCTCTGATTGAGAACCATACTTAGGTAGCCTGTTCCCACCTGTGTTTGTGGGTAGTTGTTTCCTGTTTTGTGTTGTTCACCTGATAGGACTGTTTCGTTTGTTCACCTTTGTTATTTTGATTTCATTGTTCAGTTTAATAAATTTACCGTGGACACGCACTACGCTGCATTTAGGTCCGATCCTTCATATTCCTCATCCGACGAAGAAGAAGACAATCGTTACAAGTGGGGGCTGTTAAAGCAACAAAGAGTGGGACCAACTCCATATTAGTGTGTGTGTGTGTGTGTGTGTGTGTGTGTGTGTGTGTGTGTGTGTGTGTGTGTGTGTGTGTGTGTGTGTGTGTGTGTGTGTGTGTGTGTGTGTGTGTGTGTGGAGGTTGTTATAGCAGCAAAGTGGGGGACCAACTCCATATTAATGCCCAGGATTTTGGAATGAGATGTTCGACGAGCAGGTGCAAATTGGGAAAATATACGACGACATTCTTATTCAGAGCAATAAGACAGGTAGATAAATATTATATAACAAGATGCAATCATGTACCATTAGTGAGAAGAGTGAAAATATATTTATTTTTATCTTTGGATTGTAAAATAATTAGAAATAGGCATCAGCAGTAGCGTCGTCCGGGTTTAGACCATCATTGTAAAATATAAATTTGTTTTTATGATCTGACGTACCTAGTTAAATATATATTTTTAAACATCTCAAATAATTAGATATAGTCATCTATTTCCTACTATTTATTTCATTTCCATGTCAATTTTAAGAATAAATTCCTCACCTTTTCTGACTGATGATTTCATACTCGCGAAATCGCCTATGACAAGTTAGGATGGGCTACGTCCCATCTCATTTCACTGGACCTACTGTACTTCACAGTAGTAAGTGTATAAACTCAAGTGTTTTCCTCTATCCGACCCGAAGTAGAACGGTAGAACAGACTTTTTCCATTGAAGTTTGTAGGTCTGAATACAGAAATGTCAAATTTCTCAAGTAGACAATATTTCATTTATCAACATAATACATATCACAACTATTTTAGAATAAATTCCTTACCTTTTCTGGCCTTGATGAGTTTTATTCCCGAGGTAGCCATACAACAAATTAACATGCGCATCTCATTTAATTGGGCCTATTAGATAGGCTATTACATTTTATAGTTTTCGCTCTAGCCTAGCATAGCCTAGCCTACAGTACATGCATCCAACATGGAGCGCAGTTTATAACACACAGTACAATTATTTAAGACCGTTGATCTTTTGCATTGAAATGTGTAGGTAAGTAGACCTACTGTAGTTTTCATTTCTTTCCACAACAATTCAGAAATGGTCAGGTGTCAAATGTCACCGGAAAAGAAAACGTTCTGCCAAAGACAAGTTCACCATTGCTATTTCCTGTAGATACTGTCTGTAGATACTGTCTTGGCCTAATTCCAATATTTCCAAAGTACAGTATACAGCAAATAATAAATAAAAGCAATAAATAAATCCCCATAACAGGTCGAATGATGTGTGTTTTTCAGGCGGATTTAAAATGCTCGTTCAAGCGGCAACACTTTTTTGACCTGATTTATAACGGGAAGGCGTGCGTGTATGGCGTGCGCCAAGTTTATAAATCTCAATATTTTTTCGTACGTGCTTATAAACTCAGCAAAAAAAAAGAAACGTCCTCTCACTGTCAACTGTGTTAACTTTCAACAAACTTAACATGTGTAAATAAAGATTCAACAACTGAGACATGAACTGAACAAGTTCCACAGACATGTGACTAACAGAAATGGAATAATGTGTCCCTGAACAAAGGGGGGTGTCAAAATCAAAAGTAACAGTCAGTATCTGGTGTGGCCACCAGCTGCATTAAGTACTGTCCTAAGTTCTCATCTCCTCTTCATGGACTGCACCAGATTTGCCAGTTCTTGCTGTGGGATGTTACCTCACTCTTCCACCAAGGCACCTGCAAGTTCCCGGACATTTCTGGGGGGAATGGCCCTAGCCCTCACCCTCCGATCCAACAGGTCCCAGATGTGCTCAATGGGATTGAGATCCGGGCTCATCACTGGCCATTTGCAGAACACTGACATTCCTGTCTTGCAGGAAATCACACACAGAACGAGCAGTATGGCTGGTGGCATCGTCATGCTGGAGGGTCATGTCAGGAAGGGCCTGCAGGAAGGGTACCACATGAGGGAGGAGGATGTCTTCCCTGTAACGCACAGCGTTGAGATTGCTTGCAATGACAACAACCTCAGTCCAATGATGCTGTGACACAATGCCCCAGACCATGACGGACCCTCCACCTCCAAATCGATTCCTCTCCAGAGTACAGGCCTCGGTGTAACGCTCATTCCTTCGACGATAAACGTGAATCCGACCATCACCCCTGGTGAGACAAAACCGTGATTCGTTAGTGAAGAGCACTTTTTGCCAGTCCTGTCTGGTTCAGTGACGGTGGGTTTGTGCCCATAGACGGCGTTGTTGCCGGTGATGTCTGGTGAGGACCTGCCTTAACAACAGGCCTACACCTGCCAGACCTGCCTCTCTCAGCCTATTTTGCGGACAGTCTGAGCACTGATGGAGGGATTGTGCATTCCTGGTGTAACTCGGGCAGTTGTTGCTACCATCTTGTACCTGTCCCGCAGGTGTGATGTTTGGATGTACCAATCCTGTGCACGTGTTGTTACACGTGGTCTGCCACTGCAAGGACGATCAGCTGTCCATCCTGTCTCCCCGTAGCGCTGTCATAGGCGCCTCACAGTACGGACATTGCAATTTATTGCCCTGGCCACATCTGCAGTTCTCATGACACCTTGCAGCATGCCTAAGGCACGTTCAAGCAGGTGAGCAGGGACCCTGGGCATCTTTTTTTGTGTGTTTTTCAGAGTCAGTAGAACGGCCTCTTTAGTGTCCTAAGTTTTCAAAACTGTGACCTTAATTGCCTACCGTCTGTAAGCTGTTAATGTCTTAACGACCGTTCCACAGGTGCATGTTCATAAATATTTATGGTTCATTGAACAAGCATGGGAATTAGTGTTTAAACCCTTTACAATGAAGATTTGTGAAGCTTTTTGTATTTTTACGAATTATCTATAAAAGACAGGGTCCTGAAAAAGGGACGTTTCTTTTTTTGCTGAGTTTATATTTAGAGTTAAATTTATGCAACGGTTATGAATGAGGCCCCTGGTTGGCAGGGAGCTCAGCACCAGAGATGTACTGGGCCGGACGCATTACCCTCTGAAGCGCCTTGCTGTCGGATTCCCGAGCATTTGTCATACCAGGCGGTGATTCAGCCAGTCAAGTTGCTCTCAATGGTGCAGCTGTAGAATTTTTTGAGGATCTGAGGTCCCATGCCACATTTTTTTCAGCCTCCTGAAGAGGAATAGCGTTATCGTGCCCTCTTCACAACTGCCCTCTTCACAATTGTGTTGGTTTGTGTGGACCATGATAATTCCTTAGTGATGTGGACACCGAGGAACTTGAAGCTCTCAACCCTCTCCACTACAGCCTTGTCAATGTGGGTGGGGGGCGTGCTCGGGCCCTCTTTTTCCTGTAGTCCACAATCAGCTTGTTTTGTCTTGCTGACATTGAGGTTGTGATCGTGGCAGCACTCTGCCAGGTCTCTGACCTCCTCCCTATAAGCTTTCTCATTATCATCAACAGATTTTTGAGATGTCTACTTGTCTGACAAACACTGCTCTGGCGCTGTCACCTTTCACCTTCACCAGCAGATGCGGAAGTGAAAATGATTGAGACGAATCCAATGCAAAAACGAGATATCTCTTAAATTTACCGATTTTTATGTGGATTTTTTTATTATGCTACTTAGATTTCCGCAGTGGCGTGGACATCGACCTTTTAATATCGATGGAGCCTACTCGTTGCCTGCTGGCTCATGAGTGGTCCGTGTCAACAGGTGGTCCTGTGTGAGGAGAAATGTAGTAGTCAGAGTGGATCAGTAATTAAATATCTGGATTTGTTGTGAACTGTTAAATAATTTCACTGTGGGAGATCGAATTTGATCATAATAAACACATTTTTGAGCCCATAGCCGCCATCTAATATGATATTTTTTTGGTGCCATCCTGGCAATCATAATTTACATAGGCTTTCTGTGTGTTTATCCGAGGGTGCGTACCTGCCTGAGGGTGCGTACCTGAGGGTGCGTACCTGAGGGTGTATGGGTGCATAGCAGAGTGTGAATATCTGAGGGTGTATATCTGAGGGTGTATGGGTGCATAGCAGAGTGGGAATATCTGAGGGTGTATATCTGAGGGTGTATGGGTGTATAGCAGAGTGTGAATATCTGAGGGTGTATATCTGAGGGTGTATGGGTGCATAGCAGAGTGTGAATATCTGAGGGTGTATATCTGAGGGTGTATGGGTGCATAGCAGAGTGTGTATATCTGAGGGTGTATAACAGATATCCAAACTGCTGGATTTCGATGGGGATTCCTTTAGTGCGTGCGTCAATCGACTCTATAAGTACCGCCTTGTAATAAACATTGGAGAAGGCATGCTACCAGAGAGGCGTGGTTTATATAGCTAGATAGCTCCTCTACTGGTGCCAAAATTTGGTGCAAATATACTTAAAAGTTTACCCTATTCATCTATGGCAATGATACTTATCGGTTTCCCCTTTCATCTGTGTCGGGTGTTAGCTATTTACTGGCTAGCCAGGCCTTCATCTGTGTCTGGTGTTAGCTATTTACTGGCTAGCCAGGTCGTCATCTGTGTCTGGAGTTAGCTAGTTACTGTCTAGCCAGGTCCTCACCTGTGTCTGGTGTTAGCTAGTTACTGGCTAGCTAGGTCTTCATCTGTGTCTGGTGTTAGCTAGTTACTGGCTAGCCAGGTCTTCACCTGTGTCTGGTGTTAGCTATTTACTGGCTAGCCAGGTCTTCATCTGTGTCTGGTGTTAGCTAGTTACTGTCTAGCCAGGTCCTCACCTGTGTCTGGTGTTAGCTATTTACTGGCTAGCCAGGTCTTCACCGGTGTCTGGTGTTAGCTATTTACTGGCTAGCCAGGTCTTCACCTGTGTCTGGTGTTAGCTAGTTACTGGCTAGCCAGGTCTTCACCTGTGTCTGGTGTTAGCTATTTACTGGCTAGCCAGGTCTTCACCGTTGTCTGGTGTTAGCTAGTTACTGTCTAGCTAGGTCTTCACCTGTGTCTGGTGTTAGCTAGTTACTGGCTAGCCAGGTCTTCACCTGTGTCTGGTGTTAGCTAGTTACTGGCTAGCCAGGTCTTCATCTGTGTCTGGTGTTAGCTAGTTACTGGCTAGCCAGGTCTTCATCTGTGTCTGGTGTTAGCTAGTTACTGGCTAGCCAGGTCTTCATCTGTGTCTGGTGTTAGCTAGTTACTGGCTAGCCAGGTCTTCACCTGTGTCTGGTGTTAGCAAGTTACTGGCTAGCTAGGTATTCACCTGTGTCTGGTGTTAGCTAGTTACTGGCTAGCTAGGTCTTCACCTGTGTCTGGTGTTAGCTAGTTACTGGCTAGCCAGGTCTTCATCTGTGTCTGGTGTTAGCTAGTTACTGGCTAGCCAGGTCTTCATCTGTGTCTGGTGTTAGCTATTTACTGGCTAGCCAGGTCTTCACCGGTGTCTGGTGTTAGCTATTTACTGGCTAGCCAGGTCTTCACCTGTGTCTGGTGTTAGCTAGTTACTGGCTAGCCAGGTCTTCATCTGTGTCTGGTGTTAGCTAGTTACTGGCTAGCCAGGTCTTCACCTGTGTCTGGTGTTAGCTAGTTACTGGCTAGCCAGGTCTTCACCTGTGTCTGGTGTTAGCTATTTACTGGCTAGCCAGGTCTTCACCTGTGTCTGGTGTTAGCTATTTACTGGCTAGCCAGGTCTTCACCTGTGTCTGGTGTTAGCTAGTTACTGGCTAGCCAGGTCTTCATCTGTGTCTGGTGTTAGCTATTTACTGGCTAGCCAGGTCCTCACCTGTGTCTGGTGTTAGCTATTTACTGGCTAGCCAGGTCTTCACCTGTGTCTGGTGTTAGCTAGTTACTGGCTAGCCAGGTCTTCACCGGTGTCTGGTGTTAGCTATTTACTGGCTAGCCAGGTCTTCACCTGTGTCTGGTGTTAGCTAGTTACTGGCTAGCTAGGTCTTCACCTGTGTCTGGTGTTAGCTAGTTACTGGCTATCCAGGTCTTTAACTAGCATGGAACAAAACGAGGGGAAAGGTTGTTCAAAACTGACGCAGTTGTCAAGTCTTCTACCAAACCAAATCAAATCAAATCAAATGTTATTTGTCACATACACATGGTTAGCAGATGTTAATGCGAGTGTAGCGAAATGCTTGTGCTTCTAGTTCCGACAATGCAGTAATAACCAACAAGTAAGCTAACTAACAATTCCAAAACTACTACCTTATAGACACAAGTGTAAGGGGATAAAGAATATGTACATAAAGATATATGAATGAGTGATGGTACAGAGCGGCATAGACAAGATACAGTAGATGGTATTGAGTGCAGTATATACATATGAGATGAGTATGTAAACAAAGTGGCATAGTTAAAGTGGCTAGTGATACATGTATTACATAAGGATACAGTAGATGATTGATCGCCGAAATTAAACTTTGGACGTTATTGATCACGTGCTTCTGATAAAGTGATACAGGCATTGGCACACTGCTTCCAAGTATACTGCTTAGTGATTTGGACGCTCCGGTATCAAACACAACATCACTACAACTCAATGCATCCAATTTGGCGTTTCAAAGAGCTGTCAGTCAAGTCGAGCTCATGAATATAAGCTCCCCACACACTCAGCCTCTCTTTTCAAACTTCCTGGTAGTTAACCATGACAGAAAAAGTACTTTTGAGAATGACTGTTCAGGACCTTCAAATTGTTCAGTATTTAGCAATCAAAACAAGAGTCTGGTAGCATCAGTTGTGATGTGTGTATAGTATGAATTTACACTATATATACAAAAGTATGTGGACAGCCCTTCAAATTAGTCGATTCGGCTATTTCAGCCACACGCGTTACTGACGGGTGTATAAAATTGAGCATCTCCATAGACAGACTGGCATTAGAATGGCCTTACTGATGTTGACACCATCAGGATAGGTCTGTAGGTGTTGTAGTTAGAGAGAACTGATGTTGACACCATCAGGATAGGTCTGTAGGTGTTGTAGTTAGAGAGAACTGATGTTGACACCATCAGGATAGGTCTGTAGGTGTTGTAGTTAGAGAGAACTGATGTTGACACCATCAGGATAGGTCTGTAGGTGTTGTAGTTAGAGAGAACTGATGTTGACACCATCAGGATAGGTCTGTAGGTGTTGTAGTTAGAGAGAACTGATGTTGACACCATCAGGATAGGTCTGTAGGTGTTGTAGTTAGAGAGAACTGATGTTGACACCATCAGGATAGGTCTGTAGGTGTTGTAGTTAGAGAGAACTGATGTTGACACCATCAGGATAGGTCTGTAGGTGTTGTAGTTAGAGCGAACTGATGTTGACACCATCAGGATAGGTCTGTAGGTGTTGTAGTTAGAGATAACTGATGTTGACACCATCAGGATAGGTCTGTAGGTGTTGTCGTTAGAGCGAACTGATGTTGACACCATCAGGATAGGTCTGTAGGTGTTGTAGTTAGAGAGAACCAATGTTGACACCATCAGGATAGGTCTGTAGGTGTTGTAGTTAGAGAGAACTGATGTTGACACCATCAGGATAGGTCTGTAGGTGTTGTAGTTAGAGAGAACTGATGTTGACACCATCAGGATAGGTCTGTAGGTGTTGTCGTTAGAGCGAACTGATGTTGACACCATCAGGATAGGTCTGTAGGTGTTGTAGTTAGAGAGAACCAATGTTGACACCATCAGGATAGGTCTGTAGGTGTTGTAGTTAGAGCGAACGGATTAAAGATGTTTGTTATGCATGATCTTCATCCTGAAAACAACATGATTAACTGTGTTTTTAGTGTATTGTTCCTGCATGTGCTCTGGTATTACATCCTCTTGCTAGGACCCCCTCCCAAAAGAGATTTCTGACCTCAAGGGTGTTTTCCTGCTTTTTACAGCATCCATTATTTATATCTCATTGAAGTTAGGTCTATTTATTTAGAGGTTATCTTCTGGGGCGTTCAAATTCTGTCAGAGTTATCGGAAGTTTGGCATTTCCGACTGTGAAGATTCACTTGAACGACCCTCCAATTCTGAAACTTTTTTACTGAGTTGTCACGTTTCAATCTTTCACCTTGTCAACCAAAAAAATACAACTAATCTTAAGTTTGAGTACCCCATCAGTTCTAATGTTTGGTTGTGCTGGTCACCTCCTTCCACTTACCAGACATACTGTGAAGTATCAACATTTAAAAAAATGTTGTTGTTTTTTTAACCTTTATTTAATTACTAGGCAAGTCAGTTAAGAACAAATTATTTATTATCTACAACGACAGCCTACCGGGGAACAGTGGGGTTAACTGCCTTGTTCAGGGGTAGAAAGACAGATTTTTACCTTGTCAGCTCAGGGATTTGATCTAGCAACCTTTTGGTTACTGTCCCAACGCTCTAACCACTAGGCTACCTGCCGCCTCTACACTCTAACCACTAGGCTACCTGCCGCCTCTACACTCTAACCACTAGGCTACCTGCCACCCCATTTACTTTATAAAGGGCCCTGGATACCAGAACCAAAACCAGCCCAGGGTACCAGAATCGACAGCTTCTCCATTATAATTGAGGGTGAAATATTTTGGACTGAAACATTCCTTTCGTGAGGATGTTGAGGTATTGGACACCACGGTAGGTTCTACCATTAACTTGGACTTTAATTGCTTATAGATATTGTGTGTCTTATGTATGAATGGTTTCATATATTCAGATAGTTAAGCATCCTTATACCGTAGAATTGTAAACATAATACTCTAATACTGAATTAGTATAACTGTATGGTAAAGTATTTCATACTGAATTAGTATAATTTATTTGTAAACTCTTTAATACTGAATTAGTTGCACTCTACTGTACACTTAGTTATTTTTATCGCTTTGGTGCAATTTTCACAAGTACGAGGTACATTTTTACAACTCTTACAGCAGACAATCAAAAAGGCAGTTGTTTTAAAACTCCAAAGCACATTTTCAATTGACTAAAGTACAACACACATAATAATTTGTCACTTTATCACCAAACTTAATCGGGGCTTCATCTAGAAATACACGTTTCACATTGTAAGACA
Source organism: Oncorhynchus clarkii lewisi (assembly GCF_045791955.1). Lineage (NCBI taxonomy): Eukaryota > Metazoa > Chordata > Actinopteri > Salmoniformes > Salmonidae > Oncorhynchus > Oncorhynchus clarkii. Next base: position 41,523,033 of record NC_092175.1, on the reverse strand, counting down.
TGTAATGCTCACATTACTTTTAATATGATTCTCTTCTCTTTTTAAAAAATATACATTTGGCTCTGACTGCTTTTAAACAGTTGGTAAACTTATAGATTTTACATGTCGACTCGTTTGTCTTGTACATTTTTTTGATAACTACATAATGAATGAAATAATGATGAAATAATGAATAATGAAAATGTAAAGTCTGCAAAGTAGAAACATTAAGACGATGATATACGGTGCATTCGTAAAGTATTCAGACCCCACATTTTGTTACGTTACATTACAGCCGTATTCTAAAATTTATAAAAATAAATCCCTCATCAATCTACACACAATACCCCATAATGACATCACAATACCCCATAATGACATCACAATACCCCATAATGACATCCCAATACCCCATAATGGCATCACAATACCCCATAATGACATCACAATACCCCATAATGACATCACAATACCGCATAATGACATCACAATACCTAATAATGACATCACAATACCCCATAATGACAAAGCAAAAACAGGTTTTTAGACATTTTTGCAAATGTGTTCATAAGTATTCAGACCCTTTACTCGGTACTTTGTTGAAGCACCTTTGGTAGCGATTACAGCCTTGAGTCTTGTACTGTATTGCATATGTATTGTATATGTACTGTATGTAACAAATCAAATTGTATTGGTCGTGTAGAAAGATTAGCAGAAGTTACAGCAGGTGCAGTGCAGGGGTGCAACTTTGGTTTTAGAAGGGGGGGGGGGACAAAACTTGGGGGTGGGTCTGGGGGGTCCCCCATTTTTGGGGGGGCATCTAAAGCTAATTTCCTGCATTTCTACACAATCTAATATGACCCTTCTAGCCGTAGAACAACATGAAGTAAGCAAAAATGCCCACAGTCACAAGCTAGGTAAGAGATCATTATTACATATGTTTAAGTGATTGATAAGACTGAACTAGATCCATGATTAATTCAATAATCAATACTGCTTTGCAACTTAAACCAATAGCCTAACAAATGAACAACTCTTACAAATAAAGTCAAATAACATTTGTCTTTATTAAGACATCCTCAAATGTCAGCCCGACCGCCCAGCCAGCCCGAGCCGCCTGCACGCCCAACCCGCACTAGTCTAGTCAATAACTCAACTCTCTCCCCAACACAACTTCCTTCCTATCTTTTTTTTTAAAATAATGTCTGAAAGTTGCGCCCCTGAGTTTGGGGATTGTGATTATTTTTTTTTTTTACCAAATCGGTCCCCAGAGAAAGAAGGCCATGCCTTGCTGGTCGCTTGGCACAAAGGAGTTTAAGAAAGGCTGGTATAGGGGATGCATTTCTTTCTTGTTTTGGACTTTCTGCATTATTTGTGTATTGGTATTGTAATGATATTAAATTACTGGTCTGTAGGAGCTAGAAACAGAAGCATTACACTGCACCAGGGGCAGGGCAGGGAAGGACCCCCCTCCCACATTCTGAAATTGCATGTTTGTCCACCCCAGTTATATCATTGCACTGTGATACAAAACGTGGTGTGATTTAGGACGGCACAGACACCACAGAGCATGCAGACAGGCTGTGGGAAGGCAAAGCTTCGGAAAGGTTGGTGTATAGGACGAGCACGGGAGTATAGGACGAGCACGGGAGTATAGGACGAGCACGGGAGTATAGGACGAGCACGGGAGTATTGGACGAGCACGGGAGTATAGGACCAGCACGGGTGTATAGGACGAGCACGGGAGTATAGGACCAGCACGGGAGTATAGGACCAGCACGGGAGTATAGGACGAGCACGGGAGTATAGGACGAGCACGGGAGTATAGGACGAGCACGGGAGTATAGGACGAGCACGGGAGTATAGTACCAGCACGGGAGTATAGGACGAGCACGGGAGAGATGAACACAGAAAGCTGCTGTCTGTGTTGCATTTTTTTCTATGAGTTGTAACAACAAGCGGAGCAGAAACTGACTACTATTCAGTTGACTGATCTAGCTGTCAAGGTAACTGGTGTTTGACAGAAGAAAAACAATATTTATTCCCAGCGCTGAGCTAGTAGTGTAACTGACATCAAATCCCCCCAAAATTGTCACATGCGCCAAATACAACAGGTGTAGTAGACCTTACAGTGAAATGCTGAATACAACAGGTGTAGTAGACCTTACAGTGAAATGCTGAATACAACAGGTGTAGGTAGACCTTACAGTGAAATGCTGAATACAACAGGTGTAGGAAGACCTTTTAGTGAAATGCTGAATACAACAGGTGTAGTAGACCTGACAGTGAAATGCTGAATAAAACAGGTGTAGGTAGACCTTACAGTGAAATGCTGAATACAACAGGTGTAGTAGACCTCACAGTGAAATGCTGAATACAACAGGTGTAGTAGACCTTACAGTGAAATGCTGAATACAACAGGTGTAGTAGACCTCACAGTGAAATGCTGAATACAACAGGTGTAGTAGACCTTACAGTGAAATGCTGAATACAACAGGTGTAGTAGACCTTACAGTGAAATGCTGAATACAACAGGTGTAGTAGACCTTACAGTGAAATGCTGAATACAACAGGTGTAGTAGACCTCACAGTGAAATGCTGAATACAACAGGTGTAGTAGACCTTACAGTGAAATGCTGAATACAACAGGTGTAGTAGACCTCACAGTGAAATGCTGAATACAACAGGTGTAGTAGACCTTACAGTGAAATGCTGAATACAACAGGTGTAGTAGACCTCACAGTGAAATGCTGAATACAACAGGTGTAGTAGACCTTAGAGTGAAATGCTGAATACAACAGGTGTAGTAGACCTTACAGTGAAATGCTGAATACAACAGGTGTAGTAGACCTCACAGTGAAATGCTGAATACAACAGGTGTAGTAGACCTTACAGTGAAATGCTGAATACAACAGGTGTAGTAGACCTTACAGTGAAATGCTGAATACAACAGGTGTAGTAGACCTTACAGTGAAATGCTGAATAAAACAGGTGTAGGTAGACCCTACAGTGAAATGCTGAATACAACAGGTGTAGTAGACCTTACAGTGAAATGCTGAATACAACAGGTGTAGTAGACCTCACAGTGAAATGCTGAATACAACAGGTGTAGGTAGACCCTACAGTGAAATGCTGAATACAACAGGTGTAGTAGACCTTACAGTGAAATGCTGACTTACAAGCACTTATCCAACAATGCAGTTTTAAGAAAAATAAGTGTTAAGTAAAAAATGGATAAAGTAAAGAATGTAAAATAAAAGTAACAAGTAATTAAAGAGCAGCAGTGAAATAACAATAGCAAGGCTATATAAAAGGGTACCGGTACAGAGTTAATGTTCGGGGGGGGGGGGGGGGTTGATTAGCAGTTCAGGAGTCTTATGACTTGGGGGTAGCAGCTGTTAAGAAGCCTCTTGGACCTAGACCTGGCGCTCCGGAACCACATGCTGTGCGGTAGCAGAGAGAACAGTCTATGACTCGGGTGGCTGGAGTCTTTGACAATTTTTAGCTATTACTTTTTTTGCCTCAATCACACTAGACCTGAATGAAACGATGAAACCAGCGGCCAAACCATTGTGGACCAATATTCTGACATTTTTAAGAGCCATCTGAGATTTTAATAGTCACTATATCAATGTAACGTTATTGATCAGTCAGTTTCCTTGGCCATTCCCTAATTTTCACACTGAGATACCAACGGCTCTACAAGCTCCATTGTCGTGGTGCACAGTGGTGCACAGACATCACACTATGCTTCTGGTGGCCGTTCACATGCCGTTTTCCTCACACAGCCCACCAGCCCTTCTCCCGACTGGCGACACTAAAGCTGACACTAAAGCTGCCAGTCGAAAGCAAGACGCTTTTCGTAACTATTAAGTAGTAGATTCCCAAAATGCCCAATTAAAATGGTCATTAAGCTGGAATTGTGTAGTAATGTAAATATAAATGATCTGTTCACCATTAGGCATGTCCCCAAACTCTGTTCATCACTAGTCAAATTACAGCATCACTAACTAACTTCAGTTACTATTCATGTATCATCAGTACTAACTTAAGTTACTATTCATGTGTCATCAGTAGTGACTTAAGTTACTGTTCATGTAAATGTAGTAAATACCTAGGGAAACAAGGTATTATTGAGAAGAACTTGTAAGGTAGTGATGAATACTGTTGTTTTTCTTCATGAGGTTGTGGCGATATACTGCCATCTGGTGGCCATTAGAAATAATTGCATAACTACTAACTACTACAAATTGATGGCCCTTGAAAATACATATTAATGCTTGAAAAAGTACTTGAAAGTCCTTGAATTTGACTTGCCACTGTCTGTACGAACCCGGTTTATTAACTCTGTGGAGCAAACATTGGATAAGCAAGAAGCTTTAAAGATGTAAACTATTTTAAGGCAGTCTGACAAACTTGTTAAGTTGATTTCCAAATTGTATCAAGGGTTGATAGAGGCTTTTCCCGATGGCAAAAAACATGTCAAACTAAAACGTGAGGACAAACAATGAAAAATGAAAGGTGTTGAACGTCAGACTGCCTGCATTAGAAGTGATACCAGTTTGGAGTTTTGTACTAAGAGTTTTGAAAATTCACCACAGAGTACCAAATAAATTAAAAGAAACAGTAAAATTGTGCGATTTTGTATTCAGGTGTGTGTTTGTGTGTGTTTTTCTCCCCTAGTACACAGATGAGAGGAATAGAGAGACTCATCTTCCTGTTTTGGCTGCTGCAAGGTACGGCCTGTGCTTGGTCCTCTCTTTGATACACTTTGCTTATTGTTTTCACACTTAAACATGCAAGGCAAACATACTTTTTGAGTGACTACCTCATCTCTGTACCCCAATTATCTTTAAGGTCCCTCAGTCGAGCAGTGCATTTCAAACATAGATTCAACGACAAACACCAGGGAGGTTTTCCAATGCCTCACATAGAAGGGTACCTTTTGGCAGAAGGTTAAAAAATAAATAAAAAAGCAGACATTGAATATTTTTTTGTCCTCAATACAAAGTGTTATGTTTGGGGCAAATGCAAATACACAAAAAAAGGGCAATGGTGACATCATTGAGGACCTTTAAGGTTGCAGTGACACATCCATAACCAGGTTGCATACCAGAGAGAATACTATAGGCATCAAGAAAAGCCAGTCGATTGATTATTGACAAGTTTTTCCAACACTTTTGATAAACAGGGCAAAATAGAAATAGGCCTTTAATAGTTAAGATCGGCTTGATCGATTAACGATTTTCTTTAAATAAAGGACTAATCGAACAGAAGTAGCAATGGAGAAAATACTACTATTTATACCTGTAGAAGCAGGTAAACATTCCTGTCAATATAATTGTACACACACACACACAGGGATGCAGTTCTGTTGATTGATTTGACACCAGTTAAGTTACCTCATTTCAGATACGATGGTGGTTTTCTTCATTACAACTAACCCTCTTCCCAGCCGTAATAGTGATTATCTTTGTTCCAGTTGTCCTCTTCATTGATGGGGTGGAAGAGGCAGACAATGAGATAGACCATAGTGCAGACTCAGATGGTGAGTACAAAGCATAGAGATGTCCAAGAGTACCAGAGCAAACTTTTTTTTTTAAATGACAGTAGCAAATTATATGAGACATACAGTACCCACAGTCAATGTTAGATTGAGTTAACTATTATACAACCGTGTTTCATCTCTTAACGAGTCAGTTGTCTTAGCCACATTTGATACCTTAACACAGTTAAGTTGTCTTAGCCACGTTTGATACCTTAACACGGTTAAGTTGTCTTAGCCACGTTGGATCCCTTAACACAGTTAAGTTGTCTTAGCCACGTTTGATACTTTAACACGGTTAAGTTGTCTTAGCCACGTTGGATCCCTTAACACAGTTAAGTTGTCTTAGCCACGTTTGATACCTTAACACAGTTAAGTTGTCTTAGCCACGTTGGATCCCTTAACATTGTTTAGGTTTCTTAGCTGCCTTTGATACCTTAACATGGTTTACTTGTCTTAGAAGCATTTGATATCTTAAAAGGGTTACAGTTGTATTAACAATATTATCTACTTTATTTATATAACCCCGTTCTATATTTCTTCTTTATTTTATCAACTTGTATTTATTATATTGCTGCATTACTCTCTCATGTCCACTGTTATTGTACTTTTGTTATTTACATTTTATTATTGTCTATCTTCATTTTGTATTTGTGTAGAAACATATTGTGTCTTTATATTTCTACCTTTCATTGTTTGATAAAAACATTTGTAAGACATGCTGTATTCACGTGTTACGTTTGTTTAAAGATGGATTAGACCAAGGTGCGGTGTGGTAGGCGTACATTTTCCTTTCATTAAATGACACCGAAAAAAAATTAAAAATACAAAAACTGAAGGTAAAGTTCTGCAGGGCAAAACAGCAACTATGCAAAAACAAAATCCCACAATCTAAGGTGGGAAAAAAGGCTTCCTAAGTATGATTCCCAATCAGAGACAACGATAAACAGCTCCCTCTGATTGGGAACCACACTAGGACAACAAAGAAATAGAAACATAGATTTGCGCACCCAAGTCACACCCTGACCTAACCAAATAGAGAATAAAAAAGGCTCTCTAAGGTCAGGGCGTGACAGTAACCCCCCCCCCCCCCCCCACCCCCCCCCCCACCCCCCGGGTCGGCATCTCTTCTCGGTGGAGGCTCCTGTACGGGATGCAGACCCCGCTCCGCTTGAGGCTCCCCCCACTTTGGTGGCGCCTCTGGTGCGGGGATCGTCACCGGGAACTCCGGACCGTAGATCATCGTAGCTGGAGACTCCGGACTGCGGACCGTCGCTGCAGGCTCCGGACTGGGGACCGTCGCTGGAGGCTCTGGACTGCAGAATGTCGCAGGAGACTTCGGACCTTGGAGGCTACGGGCCATGGATCATCACTGGAGGCTCTGGGCCATGGATCACCACTGGAGGCTTCGGGCCATGGATCATCACTGGAGGCTCTGGGCCATGGATCACCACTGGAGGCTTCCGGCCATGGATCACCACTGGAGGCTACGGGCCATGGATCACTACTGGAGGCTTCGGGCCATGGATCATCACTGGAGGCTCTGGGCCATGGATCACCACTGGAGGCTTCCGGCCATGGATCACCACTGGAGGCTTCGGGCCATGGATCACCACTGGAGGCTTCCGGCCATGGATCACCACTGGAGGCTTCGGGCCATGGATCACCACTGGAGGCTACGGGCCATGGATCACCACTGGAGGCTTCGGGCCATGGATCATCACTGGAGGCTCTCGGCCATGGATCATCACTGGAGGCTCTGGGCCATGGATCATCACTGGAGGCTCCGGGCCATGGATCATCACTGGAGGCTCCGGGCCATGGATCATCACTGGAGGCTCCGGGCCATGGATCATCACTGGAGGCTCCGGGCCATGGATCATCACTGGAGGCCTCGTGCGTTGGAGCAGGCACAGGACGTACCAGGCTGGAGACACGCACTGGAGGCCGGGGACATGGAGCTGGCACAGAATATATTGGACCGTGGAGGTGCACTGAAGGTCTGGAGCGTAGAGATGGCACAACCTGTCCTGGCTGGATGCTCACTTTAGTCCGGCAAGTGCGGGGCGCTGGCACAGGACTCACTGAACTGTGAAGGGGCACTGGAGACACGGTGCTTATAGCTGGCGCAGGATATACTGGGCCATGGAGGCGCACTGGAGGGCTGGAGCGTAGAGCTGGCACAACCCGTCCTGGCTGGATGCTCACTTTCGCCCGGCAAGTGCGGGGCGCTGGCACAGGACGCACTGGGCTGTGAAGGCACACTGGAGACACGGCGCGCAGAACTGGCACACATTGCACCGGTGACACACAGCTCAGGGCGAGTGCGTGGATGAGACACAGACATACCGGACTGGGGAGGCGCACTGGAGGCCAGATGCGTGACGCTGGTGCATATGACACCGGACTGGTGTAAAGCTCCTCAGCCTTCCCGCTCTGCAGCGCTCTCAACGCCAACACCTCTCTCCGGAATCTTTCGGCGAGTTCCTCACTGGTTCTGGTTCACCCCTCGGCTCCGCCAACCATCCGTGTGCACCCCCAAAATGTTTTGGGGGCTGCCTCTCGGTCTTCCGTCGTGGTTGCGAACCCCGGAGTCGTCATTGATCATCTTTCGCTGCCTCCGTCTGCTTCCATGGCAGGGTCTTGTCCCCTCCCCTTTCTCCCGGGCCCAGGATCCCTGCTCTTCCTGGTCACGCTGCTTGGTCCTTTGGTGGTGGGATCTTCTGTTACGTTTGTTTAAAGATGGATTAGACCAAGGTGCAGCGTCGTAGGCGTACATTTTCCTTTCATTAAATGACACCTTTAAAAACAACAAAATACAAAAACTGAACGTAACGTTCTGCAGGGCAAAACAGCAACTATGCAAAAACAAAATCCCACAATCTAAGGTGGGAAAAAAGGCTTCCTAAGTATGATTCCCAATCAGAGACAACGATAAACAGCTCCCTCTGATTGGGAACCATACTAGGCCAACAAAGAAATAGAAACATAGATTTGCACACCCAAGTCACACCCTGACCTAACCAAATAGAGAATAAAAAAGGCTCTCTAAGGTCAGGGCGTGACAGTACCCCCCCCCCCCCCCCCCACCCCCCGGGTGGGCATCTCATCTCGGTGGAGGCTCCTGTACGGGATGCAGACCCCGCTCCGCTTGAGGCTCCCCCCACTTTGGTGGCGCCTCTGGTGCGGGGATCGTCACCGGGAACTCCGGACCGTAGATCATCGTAGCTGGAGACTCCGGACTGCGGACCGTCGCTGCAGGCTCCGGACTGGGGACCGTCGCTGGAGGCTCTGGACTGCAGAATGTCGCAGGAGACTCCGGACCTTGGATCGTCTCTGGAGGATTCGTGCCATGGCTCACCACTGGAGGCTTCGTGCCATGGATCACCACTGGAGGCTTCCGGCCATGGATCACCACTGGAGGCTTCGGGCCATGGATCACCACTGGAGGCTACGGGCCATGGATCACCACTGGAGGCTTCGGGCCATGGATCATCACTGGAGGCTCTGGGCCATGGATCATCACTGGAGGCTCTGGGCCATGGATCATCACTGGAGGCTCCGGGCCATGGATCATCACTGGAGGCTCCGGGCCATGGATCATCACTGGAGGCTCCGGGCCATGGATCATCACTGGAGGCTCCGGGCCATGGATCATCACTGGAGGCCTTGTGCGTTGGAGCAGGCACAGGACGTACCAGGCTGGAGACACGCACTGGAGGCCGGGGACATGGAGCTGGCACAGAATATATTGGACCGTGGAGGTGCACTGAAGGTCTGGAGCGTAGAGATGGCACAACCTGTCCTGGCTGGATGCTCACTTTAGTCCGGCAAGTGCGGGGCGCTGGCACAGGACTCACTGAACTGTGAAGGGGCACTGGAGACACGGTGCTTATAGCTGGCGCAGGATATACTGGGCCATGGAGGCGCACTGGAGGGCTGGAGCGTAGAACTGGCACAACCCGTCCTGGCTGGATGCTCACTTTCGCCCGGCAAGTGCGGGGCGCTGGCACAGGACGCACTGGTCTGTGAAGGCACACTGGAGACACGGCGCGCAGAACTGGCACACATTGCACCGGTGACACACAGCTCAGGGCGAGTGCGTGGATGAGACACAGACATACCGGACTGGGGAGGCGCACTGGATGCCAGATGCGTGACGCTGGTGCATATGACACCGGACTGGTGTAAAGCTCCTCAGCCTGCCCGCTCTGCAGCGCTCTCAACGCCAACACCTCTCTCCGGAATCTTTCGGCGAGTTCCTCACTGGTTCTGGTTCACCCCTCGGCTCCGCCAACCATCCGTGTGCACCCCCAAAACATTTTTGGGGGCTGCCTTTCGGTCTTCCGTCGTGGTTGCGAACCCCGGAGTCGTCATTGATCATCTTTCGCTGCCTCCGTCTGCTTCCATGGCAGGGTCTTGTCCCCTCCCCTTTCTCCCGGGCCCAGGATCCCTGCTCTTCCTGGTCACGCTGCTTGGTCCTTTGGTGGTGGGATCTTCTGTTACGTTTGTTTAAAGATGGATTAGACCAAGGTGCAGCGTCGTAGGCGTACATTTTCCTTTCATTAAATGACACCTTTAAAAACAACAAAATACAAAAACTGAACGTAAAGTTCTGCAGGGCAAAACAGCAACTATGCAAAAACAAAATCCCACAATCAAAGGTGGGAAAAAAGGCTGCCTAAGTATGATTCCCAATCAGAGACAACGATAAACAGCTGCCTCTGATTGGGAACCACACTAGGACAACAAAGAAATAGAAACATAGATTTGCGCACCCAAGTCACACCCTGACCTAAACAAATAGAGAATAAACAAGACTCTCTAAGGTCAGGGCATGACATCACAGGAATGGATCATCCTGACCTAACCAAATAGAGAATAAACAAGGCTCTCTAAGGTCAGGGCATGACATCACGGGAATGGATCGTCCTGACCTAACCAAATAGAGAATAAACAAGGCTCTCTAAGGTCAGGGCGTGACATCACGGGAATGGATCGTCCTGACCTAACCAAATAGAGAATAAACAAGGCTCTCTAAGTTCAGGGCGTGACATCACAGGAATGGATCGTCCTGACCTAACCAAATAGAGAACAAACAAGGCTCTCTAAGGTCAGGGCGTGACATCACGGAAATGGATCGTCCTGACCTAACCAAATAGAGAATAAACAAGGCTCTCTAAGGTCAGGGCGTGACATCACGGGAATGGATCGTCCTGACCTAACCAAATAGAGAATAAACAAGGCTCTCTAAGGTCAGGGCGTGACATCACGGGAATGGATCGTCCTGACCTAACCAAATAGAGAATAAAAAAGGCTCTCTAAGGTCAAGGCGTGACATCACGGGAATGGATCGTCCTGACCTAACCAAATAGAGAATAAACAAGCCTCTCTAAGGTCAGGGCGTGACATCACGGGAATGGATCGTCCTGACCTAACCAAATAGAGAATAAACAAGGCTCACAAAGGTCTGGGCGTGACATCACAGGAATGGATCGTCCTGACCAAACCAAATAGAGAATAAACAAGGCTCTCTAGGGTCAGGGCATAACATCACAGGAATGGATCGTCCTGACCTAACCAAATAGAGAATAAACAAGGCTCTCTAAGGTCAGGGCGTGACATCACGGGAATGGATCGTCCTGACCTAACCAAATAGAGAATAAACAAGGCTCTCTAAGGTCAGGGCGTGACATCACGGGAATGGATCGTCCTGACCTAACCAAATAGAGAATAAACAAGGCTCTCTAAGGTCAGGGCGTGACATCACGGGAATGGATCGTCCTGACCTAACCAAATAGAGAATAAACAAGGCTCTCTAAGTTCAGGGCGTGACATCACAGGAATGGATCGTCCTGACCTAACCAAATAGAGAACAAACAAGGCTCTCTAAGGTCAGGGCATGACATCACGGGAATGGATCGTCCTGACCTAACCAAATAGAGAATAAACAAGGCTCTCTAAGGTCAGGGCGTGACATCACAGGAAAGGATCATCTGAGAGAGAAGTTACTGTTTTTCAGACAGCACTGACGGATGAATTGATATAACTTTCAATGACATTTTTTCATGGTGTCGGATCAATGAGTTCCAGGGTCAACACCCTTCTAGGGGGGTCAATGGGCACGCGCACCCTATGGAGACTAAAACACGTTTTTATGGTGTCGGATCAATGAGTTCCAGGGTCAACACCCTTCTAGGGGGGCTCAATGGGCATGCCCACCCTATGGAGACTAAAACATGATTTTGCTGTGAAATACAATTATCTGAGGTCCCTTAGTCAAACACAGATTCAACAACATACACCAGGATGTTTTCCCAATTCCTTGCAAAGAAGGATACCTATTAAATATCCTACGAAGAATGGTGAAGATTCTATTACACATGGTGTATGAAAGCACAAAGGCACTACAATGATACCGGTGTCCTTCCTAACTAAGTTGCCGGAGAGGAAGGAAACCGCTCAATGATTTCACCATGAGACCAACAGTTTAAAACAAGACACTAAACTATTATTGCAAAACATGTGGTCAAGCACTTAACTTCAGAATAAAAAATAAGAAACAGAATGGAACTAAGCACAGGCAAAATCCTAGAGAAATAATTGTTTCAGTCTGCTTTCCACCAGACACTGGTAAATGAATTCACCTTTCAGCAGGGAGATGACCAAATCTACACTTGAGTGGGCTTACCAAGAAGACAGTGAATGTTCCTGAGTGGCAGAGTTACTTGAAAGTCTATGGCAAGACCTGAAGAAGGATGTCTGGCAAGGATCAACAAACAATTTGACAGAGCTTAAAGAGTTTTGATGTAAATGTTGCTCAATTGAGGTGTGGAAAGAGACTTCCCCAGTAAGACTCACAGCTGTAATCACTACCAAAGGTGCTTCTACAGGGGGGTAGGAATACTTATGTAAATGACATATTTCTGTATTTAATTTTCAATAAATGTTCTAACATTCATAAAAACATGTTTTTACTTTGCAATCATGGGGCAATCATGGGGTGTGTAGACCGGTGAGGGGGAAAAAAATATTTAATCAATTTTGAATTTTGGCCGTAACACAACAAAATGTGGAGTAAGTCAAAGGCTATGAATACGTTTTGAAGGCAGTGTATGTAGGAAAAGTGCTGTAAATTTCTAAACGGCTCACCCGGTATGGATAAAAATACCATCAAATCATAGCTGACAGTCTTGCACTTTAACCTCATAGTCATTGTATCATTTCAAATCCAATGTGCTGAAGTACAGAGACAAAACAACAACATATGTCACTGTCCCAAAACTTTTGGAGCTCACTGTACATGAAATGTGCTAATTTTATCAAATCATTCAGCCTTTGCTGTAATGCTTCCAAGTTTGTGTGGAAAAATATTGAATTCAAAATGTTCCACTATTTAGTTTCATATTCCATTTTTACACTAAATTCTGCAAGCAAGGTTTGCTGCACTTGGTCCCTTTGCCTATTGTTTTCACAAATAAAAAAGCAAGACAAATATATTGATGAAGTTAGAGTTTTGTCTTGTACAGTTTACCACTTGTATTGACCAATTTTAGTTCAATGTAAAAGCAGGTAAAAATGTCAATTTAAAGAAGAGTTTCTACACGGGGATGCAATTCTGTTGATGATTTGACGCCTGTTAAGTTACCTAATTTCAGATATGGTGTTTTTCTTCATTTCACATACATTTTAACTAACCCTCTTCCCCCATCTCAAAATAACTAACCCGATCTCTGGCTAACACTCTTCCCCCATCTCAAAATAACTAACCCTATCTCTGGCTAACACTCTTCCCCCATCCCAAAATAATTAACTATCTCTGACTAACCCTCTTCCCAGTCCTAATATTGATGATCTTTGTTCCAGGTGTCCTCTTCATTGATGGGGTGGAAGAGGCAGACAATGAGATAGACCAAAGTGCAGACTCGGATCGTGAGTACAAAACATAGAGATGTCCAAGAGAACCAGAGCAAAATTACAAACGAATGATAGTAGCAAATTATATGAGACATACAGTACCCACAGTCAATGTTAGATTGGGTAGCCTAGTGGTTAGAGCGTTGGACTAGTAACCGGAAGGTTGCAAGTTCAAATCCTGAGCTGACAAGGTACAAATCTGTCGTTCTGCCCCTGAACAGGCAGTTAACCCACTGTTCCTAGGCCGTCATTGAAAATAAGAATTTGTCCTTAACTGACTTGCCTAGTTAAATAAAGGTAAAATAAATAAAATACAACCGTGTTTGATACCTTAACGATTCAGTTGTCTTAGCCACGTTTGATACCTTAACGATTCAGTTGTCTTAGCCACGTTTGATACCTTAACACGGTTAAGTTGTCTTAGCCTCGTTTGATACCTTAACATGGTTAAGTTGTCTTAGCCTCGTTAGATCCCTTGACATAATTTTTTTTATTTCAAGTTCTCATTTACAACTGCGACCTGGTCAAGAAAAGCAGTGTGACAAAAACAACAACACAGAGATACACATGTTATAAACAAACATACAGTCAATAATACAATAGAAAAAGTATATATACAGTGTGTGCAAATGAGGTAGGATAAGGGAGGTAAGGCAATAAATAGGCCATAGTGGCAAAATATTTACAATATAGCAATTAAACACTGGAGTGATAGATGTGCAAGTAGAGATACTGGAGTGCAAAGGATCAAAATAAATAAAATAATTAAAAGTATGGGGGGTGAGGTAGTTGGAGGGACTATTTACAGATGGGCTATGTACAGGTGCAGTGATCTGTGAGCTGCTCTGACAGCTGGTGCTTAAAGTTAGTGAGGGAGATACGAGTCTCCAGCTTCAGTGATTTTTGCAGTTTGTTCCAGTCATTGGCAGCAGAGAACTGGAAGGAGAGGCGGCCAAAGGAGGAACTGAGTTTTGTTGTGACCAGTGAGATATACGTCTGGAGCGCATGCTACGGGTGGGTGCTGCTATGGTGACCAGTGAGCTGAGATAAGGTGGGGATTTACCTAGCAAAGACTTATTGATGACCTGGAGCCAGTGGGTTTGGCGACAAATATGAAGCGAGAGCCAGCCAACGAGAGCATACAGGTCGCAAGCGGGGGCTAGTATATAGGGCTTTGGTGACAAAACGGATGCCACTGTAATAGACTGCATCCAATTTGTTGAGTAGAGTGTTGGAGGCAATTTTGTAAATTACATCGCCGAAGTCAAGGATCGGTAGGACAGTCAGTTTTACGAGGGTATGTTTGGCAGCATAAGTGAAGGAGGCTTTGTTGTGAAATAGGGAGCCGATGGTTTAGTTGTCTTTGTCTCGTTTGATCCCTTAACAAGGTTACAGTTGTCTTAACCCTATTATCTACTTTATTTATATAACCCCATTCTATATTTCTTCTTTATTTTATCAACTTTTATTTATTATGTTGTTGCTTTACTCTCTCATGTCCGCTGTTATTGTACCATTGTTTTGCTATTCACATTTTATTCTTGCCTATCTTAATTTTATATTTGCGTAGAAACATAATGTGTCTTTATTTTTCTAACTTCTATTAGATGTTTTTTTTTAAATGCAAGAAATGTGCTGTGTAAATACAGTTTAATTCATACAAAGGGGAAGTGTGGCTAGCTCAGTGTAAGGATTGGAATGGATCGTCCTGACCTAACCAAAAAGAGAATAAACAAGGCTCACTAAGGTCAGGGCGTGACATCACAGGAATGGATCGTCCTGACCTAACCAAATAGAGAATAAACAAGGCTCTCTAAGGTCAGGGCGTGACATCACAGGAATGGATCGTCCAGACCTAACCAAAAAGAGAATAAACAAGGCTCACTAAGGTCAGGGCGTGACATCACAGGAATGGATCATCCTGACCTAACCAAATAGAGAATTAAACAAGGCTCTCTAAGGTCAGGGCGTGACATCACAGGAATGGATCATCCTGACCTAACCAAATAGAGAATTAAACAAGGCTCTCTAAGGTCAGGGCGTGACATCACAGGAATGGATCATCCTGACCTAACCAAATAGAGAATTAAACAAGGCTCTCTAAGGTCAGGGCGTGACATCACAGGAATGGATCATCCTGACCTAACCAAATAGAGAATTAAACAAGGCTCTCTAAGGTCAGGGCGTGACATCACAGGAATGGATCATCCTGACCTAACCATATAGAGAATTAAACAAGGCTCTCTAAGGTCAGGGCGTGACATCACAGGAATGGATCATCCTGACCTAACCAAATAGAGAATTAAACCAGGCTCTCTAAGGTCAGGGCGTGACATCACAGGAAAGGATCATCTGAGAGAGAAGTTATTGTTTGTCAGACAGCACTGACCGATGAAATGGTGTAACTTTCAATTACATTTTTTTATGGTGTCGGATCAATGAGATCCAGGGTCAACACCCTTCTAGGGGGGTCAATGGGCACGCCCACCCTATGGAGACTAAAACATGTTTTTATGGTGTCGGATCAATGAGTTCCAGGGTCAACACCCTTCTAGGGGGGTCAATGGGCACGCCCAGCCTATGGAGACTAAAACATGTTTTTATGGTGTCGGATCAATGAGATCCAGGGTCAACACCCTTCTAGGGGGGTCAATGGGCACGCCCACCCTATGGAGACTAAAACATGTTTTTATGGTGTCGGATCAATGAGTTCCAGGGTCAACACCCTTCTAGGGGGGTCAATGGGCACGCCCACCCTATGGAGACTAAAACATGTTTTTATGGTGTCGGATCAATGAGTTCCAGGGTCAACACCCTTATAGGGGGGTCAATGGGCATGCCCACCCTATGGAGACTAAAACATGATTTTATGGTGTCGGATCAATGAGTTCCAGGGTCAACACCCTTCTAGGGGGGTCAATGGGCACGCCCACCCTATGGAGACTAAAACATGATTTTATGGTGTCGGATCAATGAGTTCCAGGGTCAACACCCTTCTAGGGGGGTCAATGGGCACGCCCACCCTATGGAGACTAAAACATGATTTTGCTGTGCAATACAATTATCTGAGGTCCCTTAGTCACACATATTCAACAACAGGAGGTTCTCCCAATTCCTTGCAAAGAAGGGCACGTATTGGTAGATGGTGAATTAAAAAAAACAGAATATCCTATGAAGAATGGTGAAGTTATTAATTACACTGGATGGTGTATCAAATCAAAGAGGCACTACAATGATACCGGTGTCCTTCCTAACTCAGTTGCCGGAGAGGAAGGAAACCGCTCAAGGATTTCACCATGAGACAAACAGTTTAAAACAAGACACTAAACTATTATTGCAAAACATGTGGCCAAGCACTTAACTTCAGGATAAAAATAAGAAACGGAATGGAACTAAGCACAGGCAAAATCTTAGAAAAACACCTGTTTCAATCTGATTTCCACCAGACACTGGGATATTAATTCACCTTTTAGCAGGACAATAACCTTATACACAAGACCAATTCTACACTTGAGTGGGCTTACCAAGACGACCGTGAATGTTCCTGAGTGGCATAGTTACTTGAAAATCTATGGCAAGACCTGAAGAAGGTTGTCTGGCAAGGATCAACAACCAATTTGACAGAGCTTAAAGAGTTTTGAAAAGAGTAATAAGTAAATGTTCTACAATCGAGGTGTGGAAAGAAACTTCCTCAGTAAGACTCACAGCTGTAATCACTGCCGAAGGTGCTTCTACAGGGGGTAGGAATACTTATGTAAAACTTCCTGTCAATTGAATTGTGCACAGAGTTTCTACATAGAGTTGCAATTGCGTTAATGATTTCACCATTTAAATTAAGTTACATAATTTCAGAAATGATGGTGGTTTTCTTAATTTTGCATACATTTCTACTAACCCTCTCCCACATCTCAAAATAATGAACTATCTCTGACCTTCCCTCTTCCCAGTCCTAATAGTGAGGATCTTTGTTCTAGGTGACCTCTTCATTGATGGGGTGGAAGAGACAGACAATGAGATAGACCATAGTGCAGACTCGGATGGTGAGTACAAAGCATAGAGATGTCCAAGAGTATGAGAGCAAAAGTACAATTGAATGACAGTAGCAAATTATATGACACATACAGTACCCACAGTCAATGTTAGATTGGGTTAACTATTATACAACCGTGTTTGATACCTTAACATTGTTTACTTCTCTTAGCCACTTTTGATACCTTAACTTCTTAAGGTATAGGGGGCAGCATTTTCACTTTTGGATAGATAGCGTGCCCAATTTCAACTTCCTGCTACTAATGCCAGGAATATAAGATATGCATATTATTAGTATATTTGGATAGAAAACACTCTGAAGTTTCTAAAACTGTTTGAATCATGTCTGTGAGTATAACATAGCTTATGTAGCAGGCAAAACCCAGAGGACTAACCGTTCAGAAATATATATTTTTTGGTCTCTGTCTGGTCTCATTGGCAAATGATATTTTCTTAGGAACCTGTTTTCAGTTCTTACCGCTTCCACTGGATGTCACCAGTATTTGGAATTTGGTTGAGGTTTTTCCTTTGTGCAATGAAGAAGTACGGCCATCTAGGAACTGGGTAACACTGTTGAGAGTGAAAAGTAGCATGGTTTGTAGTCTTCCTGTATTGAGCACAGATAGACCCGTCTTCAATTTGATCGATTATTAATGTTTAAAAATACCTAAAGTTGTATTACAAAGTAGTTTGATACATTTTGGCAAAGTTCATAGGCAACTTTTGAAATATTTTGTAGTTAGTTACGTTGCGTTTTTTGGAAGCTGTTTTTTTCATGGATCAAACGCGTCAAATAAATGGACATTTGGATATACAGTGGGGCAAAAAAGTATTTAGTCAGCCACAAATTGTGCAAGTTCTCCCACTTAAAAAGATGAGAGAGGCCTGTAATTTTCATCATAGGTACACTTCAACTATGACAGACAAAATGAGGAAAAAATATCCAGAAAATCACATTGTAGGATTTTTAATGAATTTATTTGCAAATTATGGTGGAAAATAAGTATTTGGTCAATAACAAAAGTTTATTTCAATACTTTGTTATATACCCTTTGTTGGCAATGACAGAGGTCAAACGTTTTCTGTAAATCTTCACAAGGTTTTCACACACTGTTGCTGGTATTTTGGCCCATTCCTCCATGCAGATCTCCTCTAGAGCAGTGATGTTTTGGGGCTGTTGCTGGGCAACACAGACTTTCAACTCCCTCCAAAGATTTTCTATGGGGTTGAGATCTGGAGACTGGCTAGGCCACTCCAGGACCTTGAAATGCTTCGTACTTCGTGCTTCCACTCCTTCGTGCTTCCACTCCTTCGTTGCCCAGGCGGTGTGTGATCATTGTCATGCTGAAAGACCCAGCCCCGTTTCATCTTCAATGCCCTTGCGGATGGAAGGAGGTTTTCACTCAAAATCTCACGATACATGGCCCCATTCATCTTTCCTTTACACGGATCAGTCGTCCTGGTCCCTTTGCAGAAAAACAGCCCCAAAGCATGTTTCCACCCCCATGCTTCACAGTAGGTATGGTGTTCTTTGGATGCAACTCAGAATTCTTTGTCCTCCAAACACGACGAGTTGAGGTTTTACCAAAAAGTTATATTTTGGTTTCATCTGACCATATGATATTCTCCCAATCTTCTTCTGGATCATCCAAATGCTCTCTAGCAAACTTCAGACGGGCCTGGAGATGTACTGGCTTAAGCAGGGGGACACGTCTAGCACTGCATGATTTGAGTCCCTGGCGGCGTAGTGTGTTACTGATGGTAGGCTTTGTTACTTTGGTCCCAGCTCTCTGCAGGTCATTCACTAGGTCCCCCCGTGTGGTTCTGGGATTTTTGCTCACCGTTCTTGTGAGAATTTTAACCCCACGGCGTGAGATCCTGCGTGGAGCCCCAGATCGAGGGAGATTTTCAGTGGTCTTGTATGTCTTCCATTTCCTAATAATTGCTCCCACAGTTGATTTCTTCAAACCAAGCTGCTTACCTATTGCAGATTCAGTCTTCCCAGCCTGGTGCAGTTCTACAATTTTGTTTCTGGTGTCCTTTGATAGCTCTTTGGCCTTGGCCATAGTGGAGTTTGGAGTGTGACTGTTTGAGGTTGTGGACAGGTGTCTTTTATACTGATAACAAGTTCAAACAGGTGCCATTAATACAGGTAACGAGTGGAGGACAGAGGAGCCTCTTAAAGAAGAAGTTACAGGTCTGTGAGAGCCAGAAATCTTGCTTGTTTGTAGGTGACCAAATACTTATTTTCCACCATAATTTGCAAATAAATTGATTAAAAATCCTACAATGTGATTTTCTGGATTTTCTTTCTTCATTTTGTCTGTCATAGTTAAAGTGTACCTATGATGAAAAGTACAGGCCTCTCTCATCTTTTTAAGTGGGAGAACTTGCACAATTGGTGGCTGACTAAATACTTTTTTGCCCCACTGTATGTGGACGGAATTAATCGAACAAAAGGACCATTTGTGATGTTTATGGGACATATTGGAGTGCCAACAAAAGAAGCTCGTCAAAGGTAATGCATGTTATTTCTGCATTTTGTGTAGCGCCTGCAGGGTTGAAATATGCTACCCTCTTTGTTTACTGTTGTGCCATCATCAGATAATAGCTTCTTATGCTTTCGCCGAAAATCCTTTTAAAAATCTGACATGCTGGCTGGATTCACAACGAGTGTAGCTTTAATTGAGTATCTTACATGTGTGATTTAATGAAATTTGATTTTTATGTCATTTAAAAAAAAATGCCGCGCTGCATTTTCCCTGTTTTTTGCCCAAGTGGGACGCAACCGTCCCCTATACTAAAGAGGTTAACATTGTTTACTTGTCTTAGCCACGTTTGGTACCTTAACATGGTATACTTGTCTTAGCCTCGTTTGATACCTTAACATTGTTTACTTGTCTTAGCCTCGTTTAAAACCTTAACATTGTTTAGGTTTCTTAGCCTCGTTTGATACCTTAACATTGTTTAGGTTTCTTAGCCTCGTTTGATACCTTAACATGGTATACTTGTCTTAGCCTCGTTTGATACCTTAACATTGTTTAGGTTTCTTAGCCGTGTTAGATCCTTTAACACAGTTCAGTTGTCGTAGTCGTGTTTGATCCTGTTAGTACAAACTCAACGGACACTATGAAACCTTTAAAGCAAGTTTATTCTGCCCATAAAACATGGCTTCACCCGTGGTAGTATACATACATACATACATACATCTCCTCCTTATCACTGAGCAGGGAGCTGAGTGATATGAGCCTTCAACGGTTCCTCCCCTTATCAGTACTGCTAAATGTGATCGTTTCCCCTGGACTCAGCCCCTCCCGAGCTTCATTATGGAACCCCTCATGTCTCTATTATAACTAATGATTAATAATAGTTCAAGTTCAGAAACTAAATATTAAGTGTATGTCAACTAAATTAGAATAAATAGAAATATTAAATTATTATTATTATTCTTAATTAAATTATAAATAATTATAAGAGAATCAACGAGATGTAGTCTTACTTTATTAAAGGCCTTTTCAAAATCTGCTTTAAATACCAGGCCTGGCTTCTTAGATGTTTCATGAAGTTCTATTACTTCTAGTAGTTGTCGTATGCTATCTCCAATGTATCGTCCATGTAAAAAACCTGTCTGATCAGGATGAACAATACCTGGAAAAGTGCTATGCATTTCGCTCTTATTTTTGATCATCAGAACATTGAAGTGTAAGGGGCCTCCAGTTTTTTAGATAGACTGGGTCTTTAAATTTGCCATCTGGATCTTGTTTGAATAATAGTGAAATCAGACCTTCCTGCTGAGTACCTGACAGACTACCATTTCTATATACCTCTACCGGTATTCCATCAAGCCCTGGGGTTTTTCCAGACTGAAAGGATTTAATAGCCTCAAAAAGTTATTCCTCTGTAATTTGGCCTTCACAACGTATCTTCTGTACATTTATGAATTTTCTATTTTTTCTATTTTTGATTAGAATTCCTTATGGTAATCTTCATTCAATGGGAGAGGATGAGTTGGAGAAGAGAACATCTGCCTAAATAACTAGCTTCCTCTTTTAAAATATCAGTAGGAGAATCACAGATGACTCCGTCTTCAGTAACGAGTTTCTGCAAATTATTTTTGTTAGCGTTCCTATATTGGACATTCAGGAAGAATTTTGTGCATTTTTCTCCATATTCCATAGTTTATGGAAGGAGGCTAGGGACAGGTAAGACACAACTCCACAGTTAGGAGTAGGCTAGGGACAGGTAGACACACCTCCACAGGTAGGAGAAGACTAGGGAAAGGTAAAACACACTTCCACAGGTAGGAGGAGGCTATGGACAGTTCAGACACACCTCCACAGGTAGGAGGAGGCTAGGGAAAGGTAAGACACACCTTCACAGGTAAGACACACCTCCATAGGTAGGAGGAGGCTAGGGACAGGTAAGACACACCTCCACAGGTAGGGGAAGACTAGGGACAGGTAAGACACATCAGCACAGGTAGGAGGAGGCTAGGGACAGGTAGACACACCTCCACAGGTAGGAGAAGACTAGGGAAAGGTAAGAAACACCTCCACAGGTAGGAGAAGACTAGGGAAAGGTAAAACACACCTCCACAGGTAGGAGAAGACTAGGGACAGGTAAGACACACCTCCACAGTTAGGAGTAGGCTAGGGACAGGTAGACACACCTCCACAGTTAGGAGTAGGCTAGGGACAGGTAGACACACCTCCACAGGTAGGAGAAGACTAGGGAAAGGTAAAACACACCTCCACAGGTAGGAGAAGACTAGGGAAAGGTAAAACACACCTCCACAGGTAGGAGAAGACTAGGGAAAGGTAAAACACACCTCCACAGGTAGGAGAAGACTAGGGACAGGTAGACACACCTCCACAGGTAGGAGAAGACTAGGGACAGGTAAGACACACCTCCACAGGTAGGAGAAGACTAGGGACAGGTAGACACACCTCCACAGGTAGGAGAAGACTAGGGACAGGTAAGACACACCTCCGCAGGTAGGAGAAGACTAGGGACAGGTAAGACATACCTCCACAGGTAGGAGAAGACTAGGGACAGGTAGACACACCTCCACAGGTAGGAGAAGACTAGGGACAGGTAAGACACACCTCCACAGGTAGGAGAAGACTAGGGAAAGGTAAAACACACTTCCACAGGTAGGAGAAGACTAGGGACAGGTAGACACACCTCCACAGGTAGGAGAAGACTAGGGACAGGTAGACACACCTCCACAGGTAGGAGAAGACTATGGACAGGTAAAACACACCTCCACAGGTAGGAGAAGACTAGGGACAGGTAGACATACCTCCACAGGTAGGAGAAGACTAGGGACAGGTAAGACATACCTCCACAGGTAGGAGAAGACTAGGGAAAGGTAAAACACACTTGTTTCACTTTATGTTTCACTTCATGTGACTTCAGGTGACCTGTCTATGTTGCTCGGGGCTGGTGCTGCTGTAATGGGTCTCCTCGCTGTCCTAGCGCTAACCTACAGGTCAGACACGTAGATGAAACATCAGTCTTTATGTTTTAAAGTTGCTTTGTAACTTACCCCCTGGCTACATATAGTAAATACGGCTTCATCCCTGTTTATTTGGCTGTTTGAACGTTTGACGTGGGCGATCCTATTTCAGGAGGTTGGGTTGATAAAACTGCCTGTAAGGTTTTGTTATGTGTTGTTATGCCCTCAGGAGAATGCATGTCAAGTGGCCATGGAATTTAAATCCGGAGGACACACCAGAAGTCATAGTAACATACTGGGTGAGTTTCAATGCAAAACACAAAAAGGTTACTAGGTTTTTCACTTTTCCCTGTAGGGGAAGCCTTTCTTGGGCTGTGAAGAACCTTTTTTATAGCGGGTTCTTTGAATAACTATTTGTATCACCATTTGTTGAATTCAGGTTCTACCAGGAACAAGAGGGTTCTTCATTACAAATCAAATCAAAACAAATTTATTTATAAAGCCCTTCAAATCAAATCAAATCAAATCAAACGTATTTATAAAGCCCTTCAAATCAAATCAAATCAAATGTATTTATAAAGCCCTTCAAATCAAATCAAATCAAATGTATTTATAAAGCCCTTCAAATCAAATCAAATCAAATGTATTTATAAAGCCCTTCAAATCAAATCAAATCAAAACAAATGTAATTATAAAGCCCTTCAAATCAAATCAAATCAAATGTATTTATAAAGCCCTTCAAATCAAATCAAATCAAATGTATTTATATAGCCCTTCAAATCAAATCAAATAAAAACAAATGTATTTATAAAGCCCTTCAAATCAAATCAAATCAAATGTATTTATAAAGCCCTTCAAATCAAATCAAATGTATTTATAAAGGCCTTCAAATCAAATCAAATCAAATGTATTTATAAAGCCCTTCAAATCAAATCAAATGTATTTATAAAGGCCTTCAAATCAAATCAAATCAAATGTATTTATAAAGCCCTTCAAATCAAATCAAACATATTTATAAAGCCCTTCAAATCAAATCAAATCAAATGTATTTATAAAGCCCTTCGAATCAAATCAAATCAAATCAAATGTATTTATAAAGCCCTTCAAATCAAATCAAATCAAATCAAATGTATTTATGAAGCCCTTCAAATCAAATCAAATCAAATCAAATGTATTTATAAAGCCCTTCATATCAAATCAAATCAAATCAAATGTATTTATATAGCCCTTCAAATCAAATCAAATCAAATCAAATGTATTTATATAGCCCTTCTTACATCAGCTGATATCTCAAAGTGCTGTACAGAAACCCAGCCTAAAACCCCAAACAGCAAGCAATGCAGGTGTTGAAGCATGGTGGCTACCTAGGAAGAAACCTAGAGAGGAACCAGGCTATGAGGGGTGGCCAGTCCTCTTCTGGCTGTGCCGGGTGGAGATTATAACAGAACATGGCCAAGATGTTCAAATGTTCATAAATGACCAGCATGGTCGAATAATACACTGTTAAACATTTCCTGCCAACTGGTTACAGTGAATATACAGTTAATATACACAAAGTTACTGTATTTTATTATTAAAGTATTAAAGCTGGAAAGAACAGTATGCTGCTGTATACACACGTGGGTTATTGGTTCCATCCCTGTAGGGCGGAGCCCTTCTGGGTTCTACGCAGAACCCTGTCATGAAAAACCCTCTGGTTCCAGGTAGAACCAATTACAGGTTCTACAGTTATAGGATACTTCAGATGCGCTTATGGCACACACTGTAAAAATTGATCTGTAATTTGTTACCAACTAGAGTTGCAGTAAATATTCAGTAACAACTTATATGGTATTTTTAAAACTGAACTGTATTTGTATAGTTGAATTACGGTGTTGTTGTTGTAACATGACATTATGCTGCTGATTTCTCATTGTTTAACATTTTTTAAATGCATTTTTACTGCAACTCAGTAGCCAGGAATATATTGTAATTTTGCAGGATTTTCTGTTAACCTTTATTTAACTAGGCAAGTCAGTTAAGAAAAAATGCTTATTTACAATGACAGCCTAGGAACAGTGGGTTCACTGCCTTGTTCAAGGGCAGAATGACTGATTTTTACCTTGTCAGCTCAGAGATTTGATCTAGCAACCTTGCAGTTACTAGTCCAATGCTCTAACCACTAGGCTACCTGTATAACCTTGTACAATTATGTATTCTGAGCACAATTAGGACTAAATCTCTATTGGGATTTGAACTTGGTTAACAGTGACCTGAATTCCCTGCTGCACCATCAGGTCTGTGGCATTGATAAAGATTGGCCACAGATTTAATGGCAAGAATACATTTCTGCAATTTGCTAAAAGTTGTCCAAAATCCAATCAATAATTGTGCGAAGATCTGACAAACTGAAGTTAAAGGGGCAGCGCTCAGGGAGCCTTGGCATCAAGTATGGATATACGCTATGGAGAGTTGAATTTCAAACCTTTTGGTCAGGATTGCGTTAATGTTTCTGCAATGACATCAGATACATATTTATATCAAGAACATATATTTACACTCACAAGAATATGGGTACAGCTAGGGTATCGTGTACATGTATCCTAAAAGGTACTGACTACAAAGAATGCTTACTATCTGTCAAATCATGTTATGTGTTATCTTATAATCAGAAAAGTGAATTAAAGGTACAGTAAGTTACTGGCAGTTAATTTAATACATTTTACAATAATTTACTGACATCTGGTTGCCAGTAAGTTGTTGGCAGTTAGTTTCCAGTGTAGTATTAGCAGTTACTGGCCACAACTCACTGAAAGACGGTTGCCAGTTAAGTAATGCAAAATTCACATCAACCTCCAGAAAATGAACTTCCATTAATTTTCTATGAAATGCAGAATGCGGCTCTTTATTGTAACATGGTCTTAGAAATATTGCAAAACTAACGGTGTCAAAAGAGGTGCTCTACCTGAACAACATAACCATCCAAACACTTAAACTGGTACAACACATCCACTGACGGTGGGCACAAATATGCATCTTATTAGATCACTCCCCCAAAGATGCTAATGAGCCCAACTGGTACATTGACTCCACCTACATTTCAAAGTGCAGTGATGATTGAACCTTATATTCAAAATATTGGGTAGTAAAAATATACATTATACTAGATTATCTACAGAGTACCTTTGTGTACCTGTGAATGTACAGTACCATATGTGTACAGTACCTTTGAGTTTTTTGTACCCCAGGGAACAACACTAACTGTAGCCATATTTTTGAGAGTGTGTGGATATACAATGCCTTCAGAAAGTATTCACACCTCTTGACTTTTTTCACATTTTTTTTGTGTTACAAAGTGGGAGTAAAATCGATGTATTTGTCTTTTTTTGTGTCAACGATCTATACCACATTTGCCCCAAACACAATACTTTGCATTCAGGACCAAAAGTTATTTGCTTGGCCACATTTTTTGCAGTATTACTTTAGTACCTTGTGGCAAATAGGATGCATGTTTTGGAATATTTTTATTCAGTACAAGCTTCTCTATTTTTTACTCTCTCAATTAGGTTAGTATTGTGTAGTAACTACAAGTCATAGAGACTTACCCCCCCCCCCAAAAAAACTAACAGCTGTAATCGCTGCCAAAGGTGCATCTCCATTATTGACTCAGGGATGTGAATACTGTAAATTAGATATTTATGTATTTAATGTAATACATTTGCTAAAATTTCAAAAAAATGTTTGCACTTTGTCATTATGGGGTATTGTGTGTAGATTATTATTTATTTATTTAACCTTTATTTAACTTGGCACGTCAGTTAAGAGCTAATTCTTATTTATAATGATGGTGAGAAAAGAGATTTGAGACTTACCTTTACATCAAGTGTCCCTAAAGCATTTCTATTTTTACGTTGTCAGACAATCGGACAATTATTGACTTGATTCTGGCCAACTTTTAGCAAAGTGCAGAAATGTATTCTTGTCATTAAATCTGGTCTTTGTCACAATGTTTGTGGTGTAACAAGAACATATCAGTTTTGCTGGCAACCAAAAGTTTCCGTTGGTTACACTTCTCAACTTCACCCCTTTTCTCAACGCACACACAAACACACAGCCCTTCCCTCTCTGTCTTTGTGTACCAGAACAATTGTGTGGCCAACGAGGCAACAACAGAAGAAACCACAGCAGAACATGGAGGGAAGGTGGAACCAATCATTGTAGAACCCTAGAGGAACAGAAATACAGAACACAGGATGGACTGGAGATGTCTATTTTCAATTGTCTTTTGTTTTAAACCAGGGTTATCTTCATGTCACACGACTTAGGCACTAGCTATGTCACTCCCTGCTACCAACACACAACCCCTAGCACAATGTCCTAGTGGACCTTAAAACCTAGTAGTCAATAGAATTTTCAAAGCCAAGTGGTTTGATTTTATTTCTGTGAATGTGAAAAATTGAAAGAAAATGCTGCTCAGCTCAGGATGGGTTTGTCCAACTACAGGACAAACAAAATACTGACATTTCCATGCATGGCATTTAATTGAAAACTTCACACATATTCCTTAAACACACATCTGTGACACACTGCAACACCGAATAATAAGATACACTGTACATATAAGCTATATTTAGTTATAAAACGTTAACATCATTGGATTGTTTAGATAATAATAATTATTATTATTATTATTAATAAAGAACAGAAATGGCATCTATAAAATATATACACTTTTTGTGAATTACAGGTTTGTTTAAATACAAATATAAACATATTATTATTATTATTACCATTATTATTGTTGTTATTATTATTATTAGTAAGATCTGTCTGGCCTACCTTATATCCATCTCTGGCAACTGATTCTAATTTTTATCTATTAAATATATTCCTATTGAATGCTCTCTAAGAAATGTACCATTGCTCATCAGATCTTAATTTGTAAAAAAAATAAAAAATAATAATAATTCCTTTTATCTGTAACCTGTTGTTTCTATCCCTTAATTTGTGTTGGACTCCCCTAGAACCCTCAAATTAATCTCTGAACCTGCTGTTTAATTTGTGTTGGACTCCCCTAGAACCCTCAAATTAATCTCTGAACCTGCTGTTTAATTTGTGTTGGACTCCCCTAGAACCCTCAAATTAATCTCTGAACCTGCTGTTTAATTTGTGTTGGACTCCCCTAGAACCCTCAAATTAATCTCTGAACCTGCTGTTTAATTTGTGTTGGACTCCCCTAGAACCCTCAAATTAATCTCTGAACCTGCTGTTTAATTTGTGTTGGACTCCCCTAGAACCCTCAAATTAATCTCTGAACCTGCTGTTTAATTTGTGTTGGACTCCACTAGAACCCTCAAATTAATCTCTGAACCTGCTGTTTAATTTGTGTTGGACTCCCCTAGAACCCTCAAATTAATCTCTGAACCTGCTGTTTAATTTGTGTTGGACTCCCCTAGAACCCACAAATGAATCTCTGAACCTGCTGTTTAATTTGTGTTGGACTCCCCTAGAACCCTCAAATTAATCTGTGAACCTGCTGTTTAATTTGTGTTGGACTCCCCTAGAACCCACAAATGAATCTCTGAAGCTGCTGTTTAATTTGTGTTGGACTCCCCTAGAACCCTCAAAATCATCTCTAGACCTGCTATTTTTTCATTCTCCCCCTCTAATCAGGAATTTATCTAAACCTGGACCACCAGGTGGGAGTTAATGATCAGGTAGAACAGAAAATCATCTGGCTCCGGACCTCGTAGGGTAGGATTTGAATATCCCATGCCCTAGCACAGGGGTAACCAACCAACTCGTTCCTTGGAGAGCCGTAGGTACTGTACTACAGCATTTTGTCCCAACTAGGCACCTCGTCTAACCAACTGAGATAATGAATCAGTCCAGTGAGCCTAAATTCAATACACCTGGTGTTCTTCCAGGTCGGTTAAAGGAAAAACATGAAGTGCCTGCAGCCCTCAAGGGTCGCCTAGCCCTGCCCTAGCGTCTCTGTGCTCCCCTTTGCTCCTGTAACAACTGTAGTATTGCCACAGTAGTCTATGAAATAACACATATACTGTAGAAAAGTGTTTATTCTCCTAACATTCCTCTCGGGGAGAAGTCTATCTTGTGTACGAAATTGTTTGGTCTATTTTTCTACTTGTATGTTTAATACCTAAACATGGCAAATAAAAATATATATTTAATCAGAATACAAATGAGTAATTACCACCACCTACTCATTATCTTTGTGTGTGTGTGTATGTGTATTTCGTATCTATTGAATTTCACCAGAGAGGTTGGCGGAGACTAATTATACATCTACCAAAATCAGTTTACTTTCAACGTGATCAAAGCAACAACTCTGGTTTCTATGGTTACCACCCCGGATAGACTGACAGTACAAACATATATTGAACTAAAATATAAACGCAACATGCAACCATTTCAAAGATCTTATTGCGTTACAGTTCATAGAAGAAAAAAAAATCTGTCATTTGAAAGAAATGAATCTTGGCCTCATCTGTGGATTTCACATGACTGGGCAGGGGTGCTGCCATGGGTGGACCTGGGAGGGCATAGGCTCACCCACCTGGGAGCCAGGTCCACCCAATCAGAAAGAGCCCCCGCCACAGGTATCTGTGACCGGGGCAGCTGCATTGAGGCTATCTCCATTTTAAAGTAGTCCATTTTATTATTATTTGGGGTTTGAAAATAGTGTTAAGCTAATTTTGGGGATTGCTCCCAACTCATGGGAATCCCCACCCAGTTGACTACTTTAAAATGATGGAAGCTCACAATTACAGTGCCTCTGTCTCGTTGGCTATGTGCAATACATTTAATTTGAACAGTTTGTAACGTGTGCCCTCCAGTAGGCCGCATGCACACCTACTGAATCAGGTTGCCAAATTACAGTCAAACAGAATGGTGGTGGGTGTGGCCCAGTGTGATGAAGTTTAAAGGGACAGTTCACCCTAATGACAAATAGCATACCAACAACAGTGAGTGTGGACAGATCTCTATTGGAATCTAATAGAATGTCAAACTATGCACAAAAAAACAGCAACACATACCCCCCCTTTATTCAAGTACACAGTAAAACACTATGACTCATCAGATTAGTCTTTATTCAAATAGACAGTAAAGCACTATGACACATCAGATTGGTATTTATTCAAATAGACAGTAAAACACTGACACATCAGATTAGTCTTTATTCAAATAGACAGTAAAACACTATGACTCATCAGATTAGTCTTTATTCAAATAGACAGTAAAACACTATGACTCATCAGTTTAGTCTTTATTCAAATAGACAGTAAAACACTATGACTCATCAGTTTAGTCTTTATTCAAATAGACAGTAAAACACTATGACCCATCAGATTGGTCTTTATTCAAGAATATTGACTTTGTATCATTATAACATTATTCTGTTCAATATTTCTGAACTTAATTTAACTTCTTATGGGCAGGTGGGACGGTAGCGTCCCACCTGGCCAACATCCAGTGAAATTGCAGAGCACGAAATTCAAACTACAGAATTATACATATTTAACTTTCATAAAATCACAAGTGTAATACATCAAAATAAAGCATAACTTCTTTTTAATCCAGCCGCTGTGTCAGATTTCCAAAAAGCTTTACGGCGAAAGCACACCATGCGATTATCTGAGGACAGCACCCCGCTTCACAAAAGCATGAAAAACATATTTCAACCAGGCAGGTGCGCCACGAAAGTCAGAAATAGTGATATAAAAAATGCCTTACCTTTGATGATCTTCTTCTGTTGGCACTCCAAAAGGTCCCAGTTACATCACAAATGGTCCTTTTGTTCGATAATGTCCTTCTTTATATCCATAAAAACGTAGTTTAGCTGGCGCCCTACAGTCAATAATCCACCCAGTTTCCCTCCATCAAAATGCATACAAAATGAGTCCCAAACGTTAGTAATAAACTTTTCAAAACAAGTCAAACAACGTTTATAATCAAACCATAGGTACCCTAATACGTAAATAAACTATCAACTTTGAGACAGAGAATCGTTATTGTCTTTTCCGGAGAAAAATACCAAACAAGACGCTCTCTTCCACGCGTTTGGAAACACTACGGCCAAAATGGGAGCCACCTAGAAAAAACACAATTTCTGGGTCATTTTTCCAAAAACCAGCATGAAACTCTTTCTAAAGACTGATGACATCTAGTGGAAGCCCTGGGAACTGCAATCTGGGAGGATTTAGCCTTATAATAAGAGTGATAGCCATTGAAAATAGTGGAAGGCTGATTTTTTTTGGGGGGGGATGGTTTGTCCTCGGGATTTTGCCTGCCATATCAGTTCTGTTATACTCACAGACATTATTTTTAACAGTTCTAGAAACTTTAGAGTGTTTAATATCCAATATCTACCAATTATATGCATATCCTAGCCTCTGTGTCTGTGTCTGAGTAGCAGGTAGTTTACTTTGGGCACGCTTTTCATCCGGACGTGAAAATACTGCCCCCTAACCAAGAGAGGTTAACCTCAAGCTTTCTATATTCTCAAATCATAATTTAAATTGCCTGGCACATTTACAGAAATCTTAATGTGCACGGTCCCATGTTAAATAAATACAAGAAAACAAATTCAATGTGTGACACTTTAATGTAACCAACCTGGTCTCATAGTCTAGACATAACATAGTAAATGTACATCTAGGACACTCCAATTAGTATGATATGTGTCGTGGAAAATTACAAGATTATAAAATAAGGCTTGTATTACATTATAATAGTTGTTACATTTGACAGAATAGAGTATTGTGTATTGTGTGTGTTCCACTGAGGATGGTGGCCAGACACTGGTCTTTACAATGAAAACTGTTGACACAGCAGTAACTGTCTGCTATGTTTTATAGATATCTTTCTATCGTAACCTTTTGTGAACGGTTCCTAAGATCTGTGGTTCGTCAGTGTAAGTTGAGAGGGGTGTATATTGCCTATAAAAGATCTTTGTACTTTTCTGTTGGTACTTTTCAATGGTTCGTTAGAGATAGCGCATCATTGAAAGTCAAAAAAGGGCTATTGCAAAGCTCTTATTGTTAAAGATGGAGTTTAAGTATAACTCTGACTGGTGTGTGAAGTTTGTAACTCTCTCCTCATTTGGTAAAGCAGAAATATGCCACCACATTTGGCGATGGGGATGGGACGTGAATCTTCACTCGGTGACCGCTCCTGAAGATCTGGGCAAATCGTGCACGATCCCTCAAACTTGGGATCTCAGGGAAACCATCTCAGGGAAACCACACTTCGGGAACGAAGCAGATGGACCCACCTTTGATCTGAGAGGCAGCGAGCCGAGTGGATACCACATCTCGAATTTAGTTTCTTTGAAGAAAGAGGTGAACAAACCACACTTGAAGTCGAGTTTTAAAATAAGCCCCTGTTAGGTATGCTCTGAGTGTGTATTCCTTGTGAGGAGGGCACCTTGGAGGTGTAAGCAGGGCCGAGTCAGAGGAGAGTCATCTGAGAGTTTGCGGACTCAAAGATGCTCTGCCACTGTCCGGTTGCGGGAGACCTAGAGCCGTCCTGACACTGAATTGATCACAGTGGGGATTGGTGCGGTCTGTGGGGGTGAGTGGCCAGGGTGACTGTGTGTTCTAGGTGAAACATGGTACTTGGTGAAGCCCTATTGGAAGAAGGACCTCATTCTGAAAGTGTCTGTGTGACTGTCTAAGTGACCCTGTGTGAGCGCGGTAGGTTGACTCTGTGTGGGTAACCTTTTAATTATGTTCTGATGTTCTGTGTGGACATCTGACCAGTTCTGTGTGAACATCTGACCAATCCTGTGTGGGTGATCCTTAAAGTTCTGTGTGAGTAGCTAAGATTTTCTTACGTTTTATATGGATTCTGTGAATATATGAAAACATGATAAATTGTATGTGTGTATAATCGATTACTAGTGATAACGATAAAAGTAATGCTGAGAATATAATTAGATACAATTTAAACCCCCCATTCGTAGACGTACGTAGGTTTTGAGTTGGTTTCTTTAATGGATAATTTGATAAAGATGAGGTTTTAAGCACTATTAAACTGTCTACAAAGTCTGGGAAATTGTGCTGTAGAAACTGATTAGAGTGTGTCCACTTTAGGTCAAAAAACTGCCCTTAAAGTCTGAAACTGTTTTCTTTTTTCTTCCCAGTATGAGTGGAGTTGGGGATTTACTGATGGTCAGATTCGTGTTTATTGTCGAAGGAATGAGCATTACACCAAGGCCTGTACTCTGGAGCGGGATCAATTTGGAGGTGGAGGGTCCTTCATGGTCTGGGGCGGTGTGTCACAGCATCATCGGACTGAGCTTGTTGTTATTGCAGGCAATCTCAACGCTCTGCGTTACAGGGAATACATCATCTTACCTCATGTGGTACCCTTCCTGCAGGCCCATCCTGACATGACCCTCCAGCATGACAATACTGCTCGCTCTGTGCGTGATTTCCTGGGAGCTTGGAACTTGCAGGTGCCTTGTTGGAAGAGTGGGGTAACATCTCACAGCAAGAGCTGGCAAATCTGATGCAATCCATGAGGAGGAGATGTACTGCAGTACTTAATGCAGCTGGTGGCCACACCAGATACTGACGGTTACTTTTGATTTGAACCCCCCCTCCTTTTTTTCAGGGACACATTATTCTATTTCTGTTAGTCACATGTCTGTGGAACTTGTTCAGTTTATGTCTCAGTTGTTGAATCTTGTTATGTTCATACAAATGCATACACATGTTAAGTTTGCTGAAAATAAACGCAGTTGACAGCGAAAGGAGGTTTCATTTTTTTTGCTGAGTTTATTTCACAACATGCTCTATTGCAGTTAGATATTTTGAATTATTTGTTGTAATATCTGTGTTTTTGATTGATAAATAAATCAATAAATGTATCTTATGCTACTCAAAGAGAAATAGCAGACATTTTCCTAAACTAACTCAATCTATGAGTCGGATTTATCGCACCCATTACTGAAATGGTTGTTCCAGTAGATAGTATCATTTATTCATATTTCTATCTGCGGCAGTCACTCTGAATGCAGCCATTCTGAATGCAGTTTGAATGCAGTCACTCTGAATGCAGTCATTCTGAATGCAGTCATTCTGAATGCAGTCATTCTGAATGCAGTCACTCTGAATGGAGTCACTCTGAATGCAGTCACTCTGAATTCAGTCCCTCTGAATGCAGTCCTTCTGAATGCAGTCACTCTGAATGCAGTTTGAATGCAGTCACTCTGAATGCAGTCACTCTGAATGTAGTCACTCTGAATGCAGTCATTCTGAATGCAGTCACTCTGAATGCAGTCACTCTGAATGCAGTCACTCTGAATGCAGTTTGAATGCAGTCACTCTGAATGCAGTCACTCTGAATGCAGTCACTCCGAATGCAGTCACTCTGAATGCAGTTTGAATGCAGTCACTCTGAATGCAGTCACTCTGAATGCAGTCATTCTGAATGCAGTTTGAATGCAGTCACTCTGAATGCAGTCACTCTGAATGCAGTCACTCTGAATGCAGTCATTCTGAATGCAGTCACTCTGAATGCACACTGAATGCAGTCACTCTGAATGCAGTTTGAATGCAGTCACTCTGAATGCAGTCACTCTGAATGCAGTTTGAATGCAGTCACTCTGAATGCAGTCACTCTGAATGCAGTCACTCCGAATGCAGTCATTCTGACTGCAGATAGTGGGAATCCACTCGGGCTGGATTCCATTAGGAATTCAACATCTCTCTGCAAACCAGCATAACGTGACTCGATGCCGGTGTTGCTGTATCTTTGGCTGGTCACCATGTATAGCACCGTTAACATTCGGAACACATTCCTAATATGGGACAGCATTCCTGTGGAAAGCTTTTGAAAACTATGTAGAGTCCATGCCCAGGCGCATTGACAAGCACCAAATACATCTTAATGAACAAGGCTTTGAAGTTTTGTTTCCTCTATCCTCTAACTCAAAAAAAGAAAAAGAGACCAATTTTATACATAATACCCCCCCCCCCCCCCCCCTCCGGTTTTGTGAGATGCCCTCTTCCAAATATGGACGTCCATGAAACAGAGTTCAGACGACTGCTGTACAGCTTGCCGATGTCGTTGAGCTGAACAACCGCCGTTGTCATGTTCGTGAGAGTCTTGTTAGTTTGTAGCTCACATAGTTTGGGTTGGTTTCCACTAGTTACCCCAATCACAAAGTAATATTGGCTATATTGTAAAAATAGCGTTTTGGTCATTATTTAAGGTTAGGAATAAGGTTAGCAGTGTTTTTAAGGTAAGAGTTAAGGTGACGTTTGGAACGTGATTTAAGAAATAGGTTGGGGTTATGACGTTGTGTCTGTGGTAACTACTGAGGACAGTTCGGGTTTTACAGACGATTTCGTGACGATTTTTTTGTCCGGATCCTCGCATGTGTAGAAAAAGGCCGCTTTCACAAGCCCCATGTAATGAAATAGGCGCAAACGTTATGTCGGCGGAAAGAGGAGATGGAGCTGCAGCCACTACAATAAACAGTACGTCTCTAGCATTAACACACAGGGAGATATTCAATATTCAATATGACGTCACGGGTGCGGCAATCGACTCTAGGTGTTTTTATTCATAAAGCAACTCTCTGCTTTTCTGTGTAGTTTTTTTTTAAAATTAACAATCAACTCCAGCAGAGTACATGTATCTATCGATTAACTTCCGTTTGATCTAAAAAGCCCGTGCTGCTTTGCACAGTGCAAAGTGGCAAAATGATGTCCATGTAAGAAACCTGATCAGCGCTTTCATACGGCATCCGACGCCAACCTTCGGTTTTGTACGGAATATTATCTTCTTTAATTTCTTGCCAAAAACCTAATTGAAAAGGCTTCAGGGTTCAGGAAGACGGACACGGACGAACGCAGCAGAGGATGTCAGGCAGAAACAGTCACTCAGCCACATTATTATGCTACATCCCAAATGGGTTCTGGTCAAAAGTAGGGTACTACATAGGGAATAGGGTGCCATATGGGTACGACAAAGGGAATAGGGCGCCATATGTGTAATACATAGGGAATAGGGTGCCATATGGGTACTACATAGGGAATAGGGCGCCATATGGGTACTACATAGGGAATAGGGTGCCATATGGGTACTACATAGGGAATAGGGCGCCATATGGGTACTACATAAGGAATAGGGTGCCATATGGGTACTACATAGGGAATAGGGTGCCATATGGGTACTACATAGGGAATAGGGTGCCATATGGGTACTACATAGGGAATAGGTCGCCATATGGGTACTACATAGGGAATAGGGTGCCATAGGGGACACAGTCTGCCACACTTTGTCCCTAATGGCCCTTTTCCTCTCAGATATGACTGGTTGGTAAATGACTGGCGAACACATTGATTAACACAAATCCCGAGAGCCATTAGCGATGCAACACACTGGATTCCTTCTCCTCGGCTGCGTTCTCTGGCTAATGGAGAGTGAAAAACAAATGAGCTCTCTTTGTTTACCCACCGCTGTGTGTTCTCGCCGTCTCCTTCCATCTCTCTTTTATTGGGCCCTCTCTCTTTCGCTCCCATCTTCCCACCACCGAGATGGCACATTTCATTTCTGTGAGAGGAACCTCAGGGAAACTAATGACCTAGGTCTGACACTGAGGAGTTATGAATAAACCTGACGTTATCAAGACAGGGAAAACATGTGGTCTGTTTCTCTCTCTGTGTGTGTGTGTGTGTGTGTGTGTGTGTGTGTGTGTGTGTGTGTGTGTGTGTGTTCAAATACATGTACATTTTATCCTTCTGATGTATTCTGACCTAAAGCCTGAATGAACATACTAGGTGGTTGGGCGAAAGTCAACATGGTGGTCGCTTCACATAGTAAGCTAAAGACCGACTGATATAGTAAGAGGCCTTGTCCCGAGCCAGAACGGCCCATGGGACGGGAGCCTATCTCCTGTTTCTGTAGTGTGAGGCAGCTTGATGTACAAGTACACTACCTGGACAGGATGCTAGTCTATTGCAGGGCCCATGATACAGTAGCTCCTTCTAACACCTTGGCACAAGTCTGATTCGGAATCTTCATTTTCACCATCAGTACCTACTGTGTATCAGTTGCAGGTTAACCTCGTCCACGAGCACCCTCCCTTCCCCTTCCTCTCTCTGGCAGTAATTGGTCCTGAGGATGTTAGTTGCCGGTTGACGTGATGCACTAGTTCTGTTTTTTGGTTGATGGGACACAATGCATTACATCACAGTGTGTAGTGTATTTGGATAATGCTAGGTTTGCAAAAATTCCATTAACTTTCACAACATTCTCTGGTTCTCCAGAAATCCTGTTTAGCGGATTCTGGATATCCTGCTTATTCCCTGATGATTCTGCGAATCTTCAAAACGGGAATATTCCAACCAGGGAATTTTGAGACCTTAGTTGATTTTCATGAATGTTTTATTTTCCCCCCCCCTGTTCGAGTCATTTTATCTGATGCTCTTATCCAGAGCCAAGTACAGTAGCAATTAGGGTTAAGTGTCTTTCTCCGGGGATTCGAACCAGCGACCGTTCAGTTACTGGCCTAATGATATTTTAACCGTTAGGCTCTGCTGTACGACATGCCAGTGTTGCCTACTGTACTGAATTACATGGACATCCAGCAGTACTGTTGGAATCAGACAGACGGCAGCAGAGCTCCATGTTCAGTTTATCACAATACAATTTATTTATTTTGTTATTTTATTTAACTTGGCAAGTCAATTCTGGAGGGTACAAGACAGAAAAACCCATGTCCAGAGAACATTGAA
Organism: Oncorhynchus clarkii lewisi; assembly: GCF_045791955.1. Taxonomy (NCBI): domain Eukaryota; kingdom Metazoa; phylum Chordata; class Actinopteri; order Salmoniformes; family Salmonidae; genus Oncorhynchus; species Oncorhynchus clarkii. The sequence continues at coordinate 41,485,355 of NC_092175.1, read as the reverse complement.
AAACCATCATGGTTTTCCCCTTAACCGCCCCAAACCAGACTTGAAATAATGGCATTACAAAATGATCTCGGCTAGAATGGGAAATGCAGTACATGAATACATTCCAGAAAGATCTGCATTGTAAGTTATGGATGCTCGCTTGGGCAGTATTCGTCTCTGGAAAAGGATGACGAGACGAGACCACCTAAAAACAGACAGCTTCCTTGAACAAGCATCTTTTAGTAAACGAGTGATATAACAGTGCTCTCTGAAAGCATGCTGAACCAGCTAAATCATTTGAATGTGTGGTACAAACCCACATTATCGCAGTCCTCTTCAAAAAGTAAGTACATACATAGCTAAATATGCCCACAGATTTCGTTCGCAAAAAAAAAAAGAGGCAGATATATTAGCCATTAAACCATTACAACTAAAATAGGTACACAAAACTACAACTGTTCACAAGCACATTGTCTGCTAAGCTTCCGCCAAGTCCTTCTCTTGAAGCCGCCAGAGTGTGTGTGTGTGTGTCTGTGTGTCATCAATTACTTCAGTGTGAGAGTATCTATGGACAGCCTGGGGTGACGCTGCATTTGGAGAGTGCAGACAGGATAGACAGAATTAATCTTGCTGCTGCAGTGTCTCTCTTTGTGTAGGTGTGTGTGTGTGTGTGTGTGTGTGTGTGTGTGTGTGTGTAGTAATTTCAGGTCTGGAAAATATATACACAAACACACAGAGTTCCGCAGGTCAGAAGTGAAACATGATTCAGCCGGTGTGTGTGTGTGTGTTTGAGTCATTGGGTCTTCAAGGAGGAGGATGAGGAAGATCGGTCTGTTCCTACTCCCCTTCCTCCCACTCTGTCTCTGGGAATGATGCGCAACTCTGAACCGTGCTTCAGGAACACATTCCCTGGGAAAAAAAAACAACAGCAGCATCATAAATCGTCTAACGTCAGAGAATAGAAGAAAAACAAACGTCCTCGATAAAGAGTCCCACCCCCCCCACCTGAAAACAGTTGATAGTATCGTTACTGCAGTATTTACCTTGTCAGAGTCTTTCCTAGGCATTTCTCTAGCGCCATAAAAACTCACATCACCAATCCACAGACACCTCCAGGAGATAAATAAGACTGATAGATTGAGCTACCTAACACAGCAAATGTTGTAAAATATGTCAAGTAGTAACATCCCAGAGACTAGTGTTCAAGTACTGACAGACAGTAGTATAGGTTAACGTTAACCCTATACTACTAACAACTAGCCAGAGGCAAAACATTAGCATAACACTACGGACTTAAGGGGAGCGAACGGTGATTACAGCAGATGGTGTTTACAAGGCAGGGTGATTACAGCAGATGGTGATTACAGGGCACGGTGATTACAGCAGATGGTGATTACAGGGCACGGTGATTACAGCAGATGGTGTTTACAGGGCACGGTGATTACAGCAGATGGTGATTACAGGGCACGGTGATTACAGCAGATGGTGATTACAGGGCACGGTGATTACAGCAGATGGTGATTACAGCAGATAATGATTACAGGGCACGGTGATTACAGCAGATGGTGATTACAGGGCACGGTGATTACAGCAGATGGTGTTTACAGGGCATGGTGATTACAGCAGATGGTGATTACAGGGCACGGTGATTACAGCAGATGGTGATTACAGGGCACGGTGATTACAGCAGATGGTGATTACAGGGCACGGTGATTACAGCAGATGGTGATTACAGGGCACGGTGATTACAGCAGATGGTGATTACAGGGCACGGTGATTACAGCAGATGGTGTTTACAGGGCATGGTGATTACAGCAGATGGTGATTACAGGGCACGGTGATTACAGCAGATGGTGATTACAGGGCACGGTGACTACAGCAGATGGTGATTACAGGGCACGGTGATTACAGCAGATGGTGTTTACAGGGCATGGTGATTACAGCAGATGGTGTTTACAGGGCATGGTGATTACAGGGCACGGTGTTTACAGGGCACGGTGAATACAGGGCACGGTGAATACAGGGCACGGTGATTACAGGGCATGGTGAATACAGGGCACGGTGTTTACAGGGCACAATGATTACAGCAGATGGTGTTTACAGGGCACGGTGAATACAGGGCACGGTGAATACAGGGCACGGTGAATACAGGGCACGGTGACTACAGCAGATGGTGACTATAGCAGATGGTGACTACAGGGCATGGTGTTTACAGGGCATGTGATTACAGTAGATGGTGATTACAGCAGATGGTGTTTACAGCAGATGGTGTTTACAGGGCATGGTGATTACAGCAGATGGTAACTACAGGGCACGGTGATTACAGGGCAAGGTGACTACAGGGCACGGTGACGACAGGGCACGGTGACTACAGGGCACGGTGACTACAGGGCATACTAATCGGCCGATGTCACAAAGTGATGTACAGAAACCCAGCCTAACCCCCCCCCCCCCCAAACAGCAAACTATGCAGAAACATGGTGGCTAGGAAAAACTCCCTAGAAAAGGCAGGAAACTAGGAAGAAACCTAGAAAGGAACCAGGCTGACGGTGTTCAAAAGTTCATAGATGATCAACAGGGTTAAATAATAATAATCACAGTGGTTGTAGAGGGTGCAACAGGTCAGCACCTCAGGAGTAAATGTCAGTTGGCTTTTCAATGCCGAGCAGGGCTCTATGTGCAACATGAGGCACAAATTAGCACTCTGTCATACCCCTTCACATCGAGAGTTACTCATTGTGCATTTATTATTACATGTTATTATTTCTCAATTGTTCTTTGTCTCTGAATTGTTGAGCAGAGTTGCAAAGAAAAAGCCATATCTCGGACTGGCCAGTAAAAATAAAATATTAAGATGGGCAAAACAACACAGACACTGAACAGAGATACTCTGCCTAGAAGGCCAGCATCCCGGAGTCGCCTCTTCACTGTTCACTCTTCACTGTTCACTGTTAAGTCTTGTGTTTTGTGGGTACTATTTAATGAAGCTGCCTGTTGAGGATTTGTGAGGCATCTGTTACGCAAACTAGACACTCTAATATACTTATCCTCTTGCTCAGGATGTGCACTGGGGCCTCCCACTCCTCTTTCTATTCTGGTTAGGTCCAGTTTGCGCTGTTCTGTGAAGGGAGTAGTACACAGCGTTGTACGAGATCTTCAGTTTCTTGGCAATTTCTCGCATGGAATAGCCTTCATTTCTCAGAACAAGAATAGGCTGACAAGTTTCAAAAGAAAGGTCTCTGTTTCTGGCCATTTTGAGCCTGTAATCAAACCCACAAATGCTGATGCTCCAGATACTCAACTAGTCTAAAGAAGGCAAGTTTTATTGCTTCTTTAATCAGAACAGTTTTCAGCTGTGCTAACATAATTGCAAAAGGGTTTTCTAATGATCAATTAGTCTTTTAACATTATAATCTTGGATTAGCTAACACAACTCAGGAGTGATGGTTGCTGAAAAATGGGCCTCTGTACACCCATGGAGATATTCCATTAAAAATCAGGCATTTCCAGCTACAATAGTCATTTACAACATTAACAATGTCTACACTGTATTTCTGATCAATTTGATGTTATTTTAACGGACAAAAAAATTAGCTTTTCTTTAAAAAACAAAAGTTTAAGTGACCCCAAACTGTGTGTATATATATATATATTGTGACAGATGGCAGGGAGAGGTGAGGGGAGTGGTTATTGAGGGGAGATATCTTGCAGCCCACTGGCTCCACCCCGGAGCCTTATATGGACTTCCTGCCCCAACGAGGCAAGGCTGTGCCTTGTTAAGCCAGGGAGTGCTTGGGGATAATGGAGGAAGCAGCCTGCACAAGGGGGCCGAGTAATTAGAGAGCAACGTGCGTTATGAAGAGCGGGAAAGAAAATCCCTAAGAGCGGGAAAGAAAATCCCTAATAAACTTTCCATGTGCATGTTTTGTTATTGAATTTGGTGACGCGGAAACCCCACACCCTTGAGCCTACTACATAACATGTTTTATTGTATTGGGTTATGTGGTTCTGGGATTTTTGTATTGGGTTATGTGGTTCTGGGATTTTTGTATTGGGTTATGTGGTTCTGGGATTTTTGCTCACCGCTCTTTGGTCTTGGCCATAGTGGAGTTTGGAGTGTGACTGTTTGAGGTTGTGGACAGGTGTCTTTTATACTGATAACAAGTTCAAACAGGTGCTATTAATACAGGTAACGAGTGAAGGACAGAGGAGCCTCTTAAAGAAGTTACAGGTCTGTGAGAGCCAGAAATATTGCTTGTTTGTAGGTGACCAAATACTTATTTTCCACCATAATTTGCAAATAAATTCATTAAAAATCATACGTGATTTTCTGAATTTTTTTTCTCATTTTGTCTGTCATAGTTGAAGTGTACCTATGATGAAAATTACAGGCCTCTCATCTTTTTAAGTGGGAGAACTTGCACAATTGGTGGCTGACTAAATACTTTTTTGCCCCACTGTATATGGACATAAATTATTAACTTTATCGAACAAATCAAACATTTGTGGAACTGGGATTCCTGGGAGTGCATTCTGATGAAGATCAAAGGTAAATTAATATTTATATTGCTATTTCTGACTAATGTTGACTGCGCAACATGGCAGATATTTATTTTGGCTGGTTTGGGCTCTGAGCTCAGATTATTGCATGCTATGCTTTTTCGAAATCTGACACAGCGGATGCATTAAGGTGAAGTTTAGATAAAGTTCCATGTATAACACTTGAATTTTCATCAACATTTAAAATGTATATATTTCTGTGAATTGATGTGGCTCTCTGCAAAATCACTGCATGTTTTGGAAGCAAAACATTACTGAACGTAACACGCCAATGTAAAATGAGATTTTTGGAAATAAATATGCACTTTATCGAACAAAACATACATGTATTGTGTAACATGAAGTCCTATGATTGTCATCTGATGAAGATCAAAGGTTAGTGATTAATTTAATCTCTATGTGCTTTTTGTGACTCCTCTCTTTGGCTGGAAAATGGTTGGGTTTTTCTGTGACTTGGTGGTGACCTAACATAATCATTTGTGGAGCTTTCGTTGTAAAGCATTTTTTAAATCAGACACTGTGGCTGGATTAATGACAATTGTTTCTTTAAAATAGTGCCTAATACTTGTATGTTTGAGCAATTTGATTTATGAGATTTCTGTTGATTTATATTTGGCGCCCTGCAATTTCATTGGCTGTTAGCGGAACGGAACCCCGTTCCTAGACAGCTTAAAGGGCCATGGTCAGGGAGGTGACCAAGAACCCAATGGTAACTCTGACTTTCCTCTGTGGAAATGGGAGAACCTTCCAGAAGGACAACCACCTCTGCAGCACTCCACCAAATCAGGCCTTTATGGTAGATTGGTCAGACAGAAGCTACTCCTCAGTAAAAGGCACATGACAGCTTGCTTGGAGTTTACCAAAATACACCTAAAGACTCTCAGACCATGAGAAACAAGATTCTCTGGTCTGATGAAACTAAGAGACCACTTTGGCCGGAATTCCAAGCGTCATGTCTGGAGGAAACCTGGCACCATCCCTATGGTGAAGCATGGTGGTGTTAGCATCATGTCGTGGGAGGTTTTTCAGCAGCAGGGACTGGGAGACTAGTCAGGATCGAGGGAAAGATGAAAGGAGCAAAGTAGATCCTTGATGAAAACCTGCTCAGGACCTCAGACTAGGGCGAAGGTTCACCTTCCAATAGGACAAGCACACAGCGAAGACCCTAAGCACACAGCCAAGACAATACAGCAGTGGCTTTGGGACAAGTTTCTGAATGTCCTTGAGTGTCCCAGCCAGAGCCCGGACTTGAACCCGATCGAACATCTCTGGAGAGACCTGAAAATGGCTGTGCTGCAACGCTCCCCATCCAACCTGACAGAGCTTGAGAGGATCTGCAGAGAAGAATGAGAGAAACTCCCCAAATACAGGTGTGCCAAGCTTGTAGTGTCATACCTAAGAAAACGTGATGCTGTAATCGATGCCGAAGGTGCCTAATAAACAAAGTACTGAGTCTGAAGGGTCTGAATACTTATGTAAATGTGATTTCATTTTTTTCTTTGTAATACCTTAGTAAAAGTTTATAAAAAACTGTTTTTTTTGCTTTGTCATTATGGGGTATTGTGTGTAGATTGAGGGAACAATACAATTTAATGAATTTTAGAATGAGGTTGTCTGAAGTTCCTGATTATTTATTTATATATGATTATTTTTTAAATAGTTGATTTCATATTTTCCAAATTTGCTGTTTCACAAAAGTTCTGAACGCATATCCATTTTACAGACACAGTATACTTCACATTTTTATCTTGTTTTAAATGCCACCCTTCAGCTACATTCAACCTCAACACCAGTTTTGATTTCTATTTGCAAATATTTTTTTTCAATCGTGCTGTGATGTTTCACAAGCATTCTAAACTTTTCTATTCTCAGTTTCTACAGACTCCAAATGAAAAAGATACACATTTAGAGTATCAATTGATTGATTGACTATGACTTTTTCAGAATCACCCAGCAGTGCTATTTGCAGAGTTACCTCCAGATAAATGTTGCAATTCTTCAGATAACTCCTGAACCTGCAATCAAAACCAAGCCACATCTGGACAGTACCAAAACATATGATCTAATGATTCTGCAAAATCTGCAGAGCTGGGATGGTTGTATCCCCCATATACATATTATATTGGTAGTAATAATTTTGTATAATAAATTTAACTTGAAAAACTAGTCGTTTTGTGCTATGGAATCGGTACGTTGAAAAGCTCTTTCCAACTATTTTGCGATCTATCGGGCATGGCTGTATATTTTTTGGTCCTTAAAATGAAAATAGTATACTTTTTTTTTGGTCTTTATTGCCGACAGACTTGTTCTTTACTTTCTCTCCAAACTACACGGCAATGTAAAAGTTGTATTGTTTTGTGATCCAATACGTAACATCGTAAACATATCATAATTAGGTTGTAGATCATCTATGAGGCTGTGGAGGGATCCACATTGTGGATTTAACAGAAAACACGAATCAGCAGCATACACGTATAGATTTCTAGCCCTTTGAAAATTGGTTGGATCTGATTTTAATAGAGAACGAAACGTTATAAATAGATATGCCGATAGTGGACAACCTTGTTTTACTCCACTTGACAGTTTAATACTTTGAGATGTGGCCATTATTTACTATTTTACAAGAGACTCTCAAAAATTGAAATATTCCAGGCATTTTTATATAAATTCCAGTCGTACTGTATTAACCCGTGTGTGGTGTTCGGGTCTGTGGGACCCATTTCAAATGTTCGCGAAGACTAATTGGCCTTGGCTCATTTTCTGTGAAGAACATGTAAAACAACAAATTTTCATTGTATACACATTTATATTACATATGTGGTGTTCGGGTCCACTAGACCCGGTTAATAAAAGTGTGGAAAAGTGTATGTGTAGGTGAAAACAAGTAAAAATTAAACCAACATTTTTTTGCTGTGCCCCTTCACTCGGTCTTTCTCCTCCCTGGGCCTGCTGTTTCAACACAGCACCAAGAACTGGTCTGTCTCCAACTTTTCTCGCACTCTTTACCCTTTGTATTGTGTGGAACTACACAATGTCTTGCGGGAACCTGCACAATTTGATTACAATACGTTGTGGGAAAATACTGATTTTAATTATTTTTTTTTAAACACTCTACTACCGAAGCCAAGTTGCAAATAAATAGCTTTGCATGTGTGGTTCCTTACCACATTCAGTCATTATGGCAAAAATAATCTCTGCTCAGAGGGCCTTAGAAAATGTTTTGTTTTTTGCAGAGAGAGAAGCTGGTTTGGAAGAAGCATCTTCCACTGTGGAAGATGAAGAATTTTCTGAATATGAGGATCATGTATGTCAATTCAGAGTCTGACAGTGAGTTGGAAGAAGGTAAGATTGACCCTCAGCCAGATCTAGGACCAGCCCGTCAGCAACCAGCTCAGCAGCAGCCTGCAGGAGGAGAAATATGGATGTCAAAAAATTGTGAAATTGAATGGTCTTCTTGCCCAAGGAATGACCCACCCAACATGGCTGCCAATGTGATAAGGATGCAACCAGGGACAACGCAGTGGTTACTCATATGTGCAGGACATAGTCTTCTTTTCAACTGTTCATCCCAGACACCATCCAGAAAACCATTCTGTACTGCACTAATTTGGAGGGAAGAAGTGTTTTTGGAGAGATGGAAGGAGATGGACCAAACTCATTTACATGCATACTTTGGGGTTCTTATCCTTGCTGGTGTTTTCAGGTCCAATGGGGGAATCCACAGAATCCCTGTGGGATGCAAAAACTGGCAGAAAACTTTTCAGTGCAACAACGTCTCTGGAAAACCACATTATTTCCAGGATTATCCGCTTCGATAACCGAGACACCAGACCAGCTCGGCGGCAGAGAGACAAGCTATCTGCTATCAGGTCAGTGCAGAGAGACAAGCTAGCTGCAAATCAGGTCAGTGCAGAGAGACAAGCTAGCTGCTATCAGGTCAGTGCAGAGAGACAAGCTAGCTGCAATCAGGTCAGTGCAGAGAGACAAGCTAGCTGCAATCAGGTCAGTGCAGAGAGACAAGCTAGCTGCAATCAGGTCAGTGCAGAGAGACAAGCTAGCTGCAATCAGGTCAGTGTGGGACAAGTGGGTGGACCGCCTTACTCTGTTTTACAACCCTGGGCCCAACGTTACTGTTGATGAGCAGCTTATGCCATATATGGGCTGCTGCCCATTCAGACAGTACATACCGTCTAAACCTGCAAAATATGGAAACAAGATCTGGGCTGCCTGTGATGCTGCTTCATCATGTGTGGAACTTGCAAGTGTATACAGGGAAGCCAGATGGAGGAGCCCCTGAGAAGAATCAAGGGATGCGGTTTGTACTCGACGTGACACAGGGACTCTGTGGCCACAACATCACATGATAACTTTTTTATTTCGCACAAGCTGGGACAGGAGCTCCTCAAGAGGAAGCTGGGACAGGAGCTCCTCAAGAGGAAGCTGGGACAGGAGCTCCTCAAGAGGAAGCTGGGACAGGAGCTCCTCAAGAGGAAGCTGACAGTGGTAGGAACAGTAAGAAAAAAACTAGCCAGAGCTCCCTCTTCAGCTGTTGAATACACGGAACAGGCCTTTCAATTCCTCTAAGTTTGTGTTCACGGCCAACACGTCCCCCGTGTCCTACGTGCCAAAGAAAGGCACAAATGGGGTACTCGAGTACGCTGTATAGGGATGGGAGAATCTGTAGCCAGGAACATCAAAAACCAGAAATCATAATGGATTACAACACCACAGAAGGAGGGGTGGACAATTTAGAGAAGCTGGTGACTGGCTACAACTGCCAAAGAAGGACCCTACGCTGGCATCTTGTGATATTCTTCAACATCTTGGACATCTCGGCGTACAACACGTTTGTCATCTGGATGGAGTTGAACCCAGATTGGAACAGAGGGAAGCTCCAGAGGAGATGGATCTTTCTCGAGGAGATGGGCCAAACATTGGTAAGACCTCAAATCCAGAGGAGGCGTCATATCCCAAAGACCCCAGCTTCTGCAGCCATCGTGAGGAGGATTCAGGAGGATGCTGGACTCCCATGCACCTGACCCACAGAACCAACAACTCCAATACCGAAAGTGTGATGTTGTTGCATGTGTGTGTGTGTGTGTCTGAATCTCCTACGTTGGCCTGCTATAACTATATATGTGAGTGAGATGCTAGTCAAATTCCTGAACAAAGTGTTTTCATCATACTAGATTGCAGCCGGTAGCGACAAGAAGAGGCGCAACGATGTGTGTGGACCAAAAAACATCAGTGATGAAAACCTTGTTTCATTGATATTTGGTCAAGATAAACACGATTTAAATCCATCCATGTCTTGACTACAATTGATTTGTTTACAAAAAAATCAAATTTTATAAAAAGTAAAAATAATCTAGCAGAGGTAAAGGACAGATATTAACCATGACTACTGTCTATATTATCCAGGTATGATGTCTATATTAACCACGTACAGTTGAAGTCAGAAGTTTACATACACCTTAGCCAACTACATTTCAACTCAGTTTCTGACAATTCCTGACATTTAATCATAGTAAAAATTCCCTGTTGTCGGTCAGTTAGGATCACCACTTTATTTTAAGAACGTGAAATGTCAGAATAATAGTAGAGAATGATTTATTTCAGCTTTTATTTCTTTCATCACATTCCCAGTGGGTCAGAGGTATACATACATTCAATTACTATTTGTTAGCATTGCCTTTAAATACTTTAACTTGGGCCAAACGTCTCGGGTAGCCTTCCACAAGCTTCCCACAATAAGTTGGGTGAATTTTGGCCCATCCTCCTGACAGAGCTGGTGTAACTGAGTCAGGTTTGTAGGCCTTCTTGCTCGCACACGCTTTTTCAGTTCTGCCCACTAATGTTCTATAGGATTGAGGTCAGGGGTTTGTGATGTCCACTCCAATACCTTGACTTTGTTGTCCTTAAGCCATTTTGCCACAACTTTGGAAGTACGCTTGGGGTCATTGTCCATTTGGAAGACCCATTTGCAACCAAGCTTTAACTTCCTGACTGATGTCTTGAGATGTTGCTTCAATATATCCACATAATTTTCCTTCTCATGATTCCATCTATTTTGTGAAGTACACCAATCCCTCTTGCAGCAAATCACCCCAGCCATCCTACAATCTAAGCTTGATGCCCTCAATCTCACGCAAATTATCAAATGACACTACCAGGTAACACCCCAAAGCCGTAAACACGGGCACCCTCATAGATATCATCCTAACCAACTGGCATACGTAATGCGTCAGAGGTCAAACGATCTAAAACGCTCCCTGAAAAACTTCAGCGAGTAGGCCTTTCTAATCGACCTGGCCCGGGTATCCTGGGTATATTGACCTCATCCCATCAGTAGAGGATGCCTGGTTATTTTTTTTAAATGCCTTCCTCACCATCTTAAATAAGCATGCCCCATTCAAGAAATTTAGAACCAGGAACAGATATCGCCCTTGGTTCTCTCCAGACCTGACTGCCCTTAACCAACACAAAAACATCCTATGGCGTTCTGCATTAGCATCGAACAGCCCCCGTGATATGCAACGTTTCAGGGAAGCTAGAAACCAATATACACAGGCAGTTAGAAAAGCCAAGGCTAGCTTTTTCAAGCAGAATTTTACTTCCTGCAACACAAACTCTAAAAAGTTCTGGGACACTGTAAAGTCCATGGAGAATAAGAACACCTCCTCCCAGCTGCCCACTGCAATAAGGATAGGAAACACGGTCACCACCGATAAATCCACTATAATTGAGAATTTCAATAAGCATTTTTCTACGGCTAGCCATGCTTTCCAGCTGGCTACCCCTACCCCGGTCAACAGCACTGCACCCCCCACAGAAACTCGCTCAAGCCTTCCCCATTTCTCCTTCTCCCAAATCCAGTCAGCTGATGTTCTGAAAGAGCTGCAAAATCTGGACCACTACAAATCAGCCGGGCTAGACAATCTGAACCCTTTCTTTCTAAAAAAGGACCCTTTCTTTCTATCTGCCAAAATTGTTGCCACCCCTATTACTAGCCTGTTCAACCTCTCTTTCGTGTCGTCTGAGATTCCCAAAGATTGGAAAGCAGCTGCGGTCATACCCCTCTTCAAAGGGGGGCACACTTGACCCAAACTGCTACAGACCTATATCTGTCCTACCCTGCCTTTCTTCTTCGAAAGCCAAGTCAACAAATAGATTACAGACCATTTCGAATCCCACCGCACCTTCTCCGCTATGCATTCTGGTTTCAGAGCTGGTCATGGGTGCACCTCAGCCACGCTCAAGGTCCTAAACGATATCTTAACCGCCATCGATAAGAAACAATACTGTGCAGCCGTATTCAGTGATCTGGCCAAGGCTTTCGACTCTGTCAATCTCCACATCTTAAATCGGCAGACTCGACAGCCTTGGTTTCTCAAATGATTGCCTCGCCTGGTTCACCAACTACTTCTCTGATAGAGTTCAGTGTGTCAAATCAAAAACAGACCTGTACGCTCTCGTTGGCTGGCCCTCGCTTCATACTCGTCGCCAAACCCACTGGCTCCAGGTCATCTACAAGACCCTGCTAGGTAAAGTCCCCCCCTTATCTCAGCTCACTGGTCATCATAGCAGCACCCACCTGTAGCACGCGCTTCAGCAGGTATATCTCTCTGGTCACCCCCAAAACCAATTCTTCCTTTGGCCACCTCTCCTTCCAGTTCTGTGCTGCCAATGACTGGAACGAACTACAAAAATCTCTGAAACTGGAAACACTTATCTCCCTCACTAGCTTTAAGCACCAGCTGTCAGAGCAGCTCACAGATTACTGCACCTGTACATAGCCCATCTATAATTCATCCCAAACAGCTACCTCTTCCCCTACTGTATGTATTTATTTTGCTCCTTTGCACCCAATTATTTATCTCTACTTTGAACATTCTTCCACTGCAAATCAACCATTCCAGTGTTTTATTTGCTATATTGTATTTACTTCACCACCATGGCCTTTTTTTTTGCCTTTACCTCCCTTATCTCACCTCATTGTATATAGACTTATTTTTCTACTGTATTATTGACTGTATGTTTTACTCCATGTGTAACTCTGTGTTGTTGTTTGTGTCGAACTGCTTTGCTTTATCTTGGCCAGGTCGCAGTTGTACATGAGAACTTGTTCTCAACTTGCCTACCTGGTTAAATAAAGGTTAAATAAAAATAAAAAATTGACCATGTATGCTGTCTATATTAACCACGTATACTGTCTATATTAGCCATGTATACTGTCTATATTAACCATGTATACTGTCTACTGTCTATATTAACCATGTATACTGTCTACTGTCTATATTAACCATGTATACTGTCTATATTAACCATGTATACTGTCTACTGTCTATATTAACCATGTATACTGTCTACTGTCTATATTAGCCATGAATACTGTCTATATTAGCCATGTATACTGTCTATATTAACCATGTATACTGTCTATATTAACCATGTATACTGTATACTGTCTATATTAACCATGTATACTGTCTATATTAACCACGTATACTGTCTATATTAACCATGTATACTGTATACTGTCTATATTAACCATGTATACTGTCTATATTAACCATGTATACTGTCTATATTAACCATGTATACTGTCTATATTAACCATACTGTCTATATTAACCATACTGTCTATATTAACCATACTGTCTATATTAACCATGTATACTGCCTATATTAACCATGTATACTGTCTATATTAACCATACTGCCTATATTAACCACGTATACTGTCTATACTAACAATGTATACTGTATACTGTCTATATTAACCATGTATACTGTATACTGTCTATATTAGCCATGAATACTGTCTATATTAGCCATGAATACTGTCTACTGTCTATATTAACCATGAATACTGTCTATATTAACCATGTATACTGTATACTGTCTATATTAACCATGTATACTGTCTATATTAACCATGTATACTGTCTATATTAACTATGTATACTGTATACTGTCTACTGTCTATATTAACCATGTATACTGTCTATATTAATGTATAGTGTCTATATTAACCATGTATAGTCTATATTAACCATACTGTCTATATTAACCATGTATACTGTCTATATTAACCATGTATACTGTATACTGTCTATATTAACCATGTATACTGTCTATATTAACCATGTATACTGTCTATATTAACCATGTATACTGCCTATATTAACCATGTATACTGTCTATATTAACCATGTATACTGTTTATATTGCTGCAAGTCAACATCTAAGTACTATGTATTTTTACAAAAATGGAATAACAAAAAGCATGAACACAAGGGGTTAAAAGCCTTTTCAATGTCAGCTATGAGTACCAGGCCTGGTTTCCCAGAGTTGTCATACTTTTCTATTGTTTTCAGTACCCGTTTTATTATCTCGTCCATAGGTAACATTGGATCGTTAATCCAGATTATTACCTAAGGCCACGATTCGGCAGTCTCATCCAGATCATCATGGTATTTGTAGTTCTTTATGATACTAACTGGCTGCTAATGTGGCTATTACATGTTTGGGTGAGGGGGTAAATACAGATGAATATATAAATAAAAGCCACCTAGTCCTAGAGAGATTTACACGTTTAAAACATCACGTTAGGGTAAAGCCTAGACGAATCACAGCCCTTCTTTTAAGTGTTTCTACAAATCCCATATGAGAAAAACATTTATGGTGAAAAAAATAATAATCCTTGTTTGACCTCTAGGTTTTATGGGTATTATGACTCATACTGTGGTACTCAATAAAAACAAAGCAGAGACGAATGAGATTAGAAAAATATTAGCATAGCTTGAGAATAACACAACCAGGAATAGGTTGTAACTAAAATAACACTCTATTCATTACTATGACAACACTGTGTCCCAAAATAGCACCCTATTCCCTATATAGTGCACTACTTCTGATCACTGCTCATAGGGCTCTGATCGAAAGTAGTGCACCGTATATAGGGAATAGTGTATCTGGTTAGGGAAAGACTGGACTTCATACTCACATAATAACGTGTTAGTATGCCTCCTTGGAGCATCACATCAACATCCATGAAGAAATATAATAAACCACATTTACATACAAGCTTACGTTGGGTCTATTCTGTTATTATCAATGTTTACATAATGACCCTGGTATCAACAGATGGCATCAACCACAGTCCTCTATTTACATAATGATCTGGTATCAACAGAAGGTTATCAACCACAGTCCGGACTATTTGCATTGACCCCCCACCACCACCACGACCGTTGTTTTTACGCTGCTGCTACTTGCTGTTTCTTATCTGTGCAGTCACTGTAGCCCTACCTACATGTACATATTACTCAGACTAACCTGTACCCCCATAGTCACTGTAGCCCTACCTACATGTACATATTACCCAGACTAACCTGTACCCCCATAGTCACTGTACCCCAACCTACATGTACATATTACCCAGAGTAACCTGTACCCCCATAGTCACTGTACCCCCACCTACATGTACATATTACCCAGACTAACCTGTACCCCCATAGTCACTGTACCCCTACCTACATGTACATATTACCCAGACTAACCTGTACCCCCATAGTCACTGTAGCCCTACCTACATGTACATATTACCCAGACTAACCTGTACCCCCATAGTCACTGTACCCCTACCTACATGTACATATTACCCAGACTAACCTGTACCCCCATAGTCACTGTACCCCTACCTACATGTACATATTACCCAGACTAACCTGTACCCCCATAGTCACTGTACCCCTACCTACATGTACATATTACCCAGACTAACCTGTACCCCCATAGTCACTGTACCCCCACCTACATGTACATATTACCCAGACTAACCTGTACCCCCATAGTCACTGTAGCCCTACCTACATGTACATATTACCCAGACTAACCTGTACCCCCATAGTCACTGTACCCCTACCTACATGTACATATTACCCAGACTAACCTGTACCCCCATAGTCACTGTACCCCAACCTACATGTACATATTACCCAGAGTAACCTGTACCCCCATAGTCACTGTACCCCTACCTACATCTACATATTACCCAGACTAACCTGTACCCCCATAGTCACTGTACCCCTACCTACATCTACATATTACCCAGACTAACCTGTACCCCCATAGTCACTGTACCCCTACCTACATCTACATATTACCCAGACTAACCTGTACCCCATAGTCACTGTAGCCCTACCTACATGTACATATTACCCAGACTAACCTGTACCCCATAGTCACTGTACCCCTACCTACATGTACATATTACCCAGACTAACCTGTACCCCATAGTCACTGTACCCCTACCTACATGTACATATTACCCAGACTAACCTGTACCCCCATAGTCACTGTACCCCTACCTACATGTACATATTACCCAGACTAACCTGTACCCCCATAGTCACTGTACCCCTACCTACATGTACATATTACCCAGACTAACCTGTACCCCCATAGTCACTGTACCCCCACCTACATGTACATATTACCCAGACTAACCTGTACCCCCATAGTCACTGTAGCCCTACCTACATGTACATATTACCCAGACTAACCTGTACCCCCATTGTCACTGTACCCCTACCTACATGTACATATTACCCAGACTAACCTGTACCCCCATAGTCACTGTACCCCAACCTACATGTACATATTACCCAGAGTAACCTGTACCCCCATAGTCACTGTACCCCTACCTACATCTACATATTACCCAGACTAACCTGTACCCCCATAGTCACTGTACCCCTACCTACATCTACATATTACCCAGACTAACCTGTACCCCCATAGTCACTGTACCCCTACCTACATCTACATATTACCCAGACTAACCTGTACCCCATAGTCACTGTAGCCCTACCTACATGTACATATTACCCAGACTAACCTGTACCCCATAGTCACTGTACCCCTACCTACATGTACATATTACCCAGACTAACCTGTACCCCCATAGTCACTGTACCCCTACCTACATGTACATATTACCCAGACTAACCTGTACCCCCATAGTCACTGCACCCCTACCTACATCTACATATTACCCAGACTAACCTGTACCCCATAGTCACTTTACCCCTACCTACATGTACAAATTACCTCAACTAACCTGTACCCTCAACTAACTTTATTTTCTCAAAACTGCATTGTTGGTTAAGGGCTCGTCAGTAAGCCTTTCACGGTAAGGTCGACACCTGCTGTCTTCGCCGCATGTAAAAAAAAATAAAAAATAAAAATAAAAAAAACATTTGATATTGACAAAGCCTCAGTACCAACATAAGGTATCTACCACAGTCCTCTATTAAAATAACGATCTGGTATCTACCACAGTCCTCTATTAAAATAACGATCTGGTATCTACCACAGTCCTCTATTATTATAACGATCTGGTATCTACCACAGTCCTCTATTAAAATAATGATCTGGTATCTACCACAGTCCTCTATTAAAATAATGATCTGGTATCTACCACAGTCCTCTATTAAAATAACGATCTGGTATCTACCACAGTCCTCTATTAAAATAACGATCTGGTATCTACCACAGTCCTCTATTAAAATAACAATCTGGTATCTACCACAGTCCTCTACTAAAATAATGATCTGGTATCTACCACAGCCCTCTATGAAAATAATGATCTGGTATCTACCACAGTCCTCTATTAAAATAATGATCTGGTATCTACCACAGTCCTCTATTAAAATAACGATCTGGTATCTACCACAGTCCTCTATTAAAATAATGATCTGGTATCTACCACAGTCCTCTATTAAAATAACGATCTGGTATCTACCACAGTCCTCTTAAAATAATGATCTGGTATCTACCACAGTCCTCTTAAAATAATGATCTGGTATCTACCACAGTCCTCTATTAAAATAACGATCTGGTATCTACCACAGTCCTCTATTAAAATAATGATCTGGTATCTACCACAGTCCTCTATTAAAATAATGATCTGGTATCTACCACAGTCCTCTATTAAAATAACAATCTGGTATCTACCACAGTCCTCTATTAAAATAATGATCTGGTATCTACCACAGTCCTCTATTAAAATAACGATCTGGTATCTACCACAGTCCTCTTAAAATAATGATCTGGTATCTACCACAGTCCTCTATTAAAATAATGATCTGGTATCTACCACAGTCCTCTATTAAAATAATGATCTGGTATCTACCACAGTCCTCTTAAAATAATGATCTGGTATCTACCACAGTCCTCTATTAAAATAACGATCTGGTATCTACCACAGTCCTCTATTAAAATAATGATCTGGTATCTACCACAGTCCTCTATTAAAATAACAATCTGGTATCTACCACAGTCCTCTATTAAAATAATGATCTGGTATCTACCACAGTCCTCTATTAAAATAACGATCTGGTATCTACCACAGTCCTCTTAAAATAATGATCTGGTATCTACCACAGTCCTCTATTAAAATAATGATCTGGTATCTACCACAGTCCTCTATTAAAATAATGATCTGGTATCTACCACAGTCCTCTATTAAAATAACGATCTGGTATCTACCACAGTCCTCTATTAAAATAACGATCTAGTATCTACCACAGTCCTCTTAAAATAATGATCTGGTATCTACATAAGGTATCGGCCACAGTCCTCTATTAAAATAATGATCTGGTATCTACCACAGTCCTCTTAAAATAATGATCTGGTATCTACCACAGTCCTCTATTAAAATAATGATCTGGTATCTACCACAGTCCTCTATTAAAATAACGATCTGGTATCTACCACAGTCCTCTATTAAAATAACGATCTGGTATCTACCACAGTCCTCTTAAAATAATGATCTGGTATCTACCACAGTCCTCTATTAAAATAACGATCTGGTATCTACCACAGTCCTCTTAAAATAATGATCTGGTATCTACCACAGTCCTCTATTAAAATAATGATCTGGTATCTACCACAGTCCTCTATTAAAATAATGATCTGGTATCTACCACAGTCCTCTATTAAAATAATGATCTGGTATCTACCACAGTCCTCTATTAAAATAACGATCTGGTATCTACCACAGTCCTCTATTAAAATAACGATCTAGTATCTACCACAGTCCTCTTAAAATAATGATCTGGTATCTACATAAGGTATCGCCCACAGTCCTCTATTAAAATAATGATCTGGTATCTACATAAGGTATCGGCCACAGTCCTCTTAAAATAATGATCTGGTATCTACATAAGGTATCGGCCACAGTCCTCTATTAAAATAATGATCTGGTATCTACATAAGGTATCGGCCACAGTCCTCTTAAAATAATGATCTGGTATCTACATAAGGTATCGGCCACAGTCCTCTATTAAAATAATGATCTGGTATCTACATAAGGTATCGGCCACAGTCCTCTTAAAATAACGATCTGGTATCTACATAAGGTATCGGCCACAGTCCTCTATTAAAATAATGATCTGGTATCTACATAAGGTATCGGCCACAGTCCTTTGCACATTTGTGTGTTATTTAGATTGTTTTATCCCTGGTCTACACACAATACCCCATTATGTCAAAGTATATATATATATATATATATATATATATATATATATATATATATATATATATATATATATATATATATATATATATATATATATATATATATATATATATATATATATATATTTTTTTTTTATGAAAACCTGAAATGTTTTGAGAAAAGTATTCAACCCCTTTCATGGCAAGCCTAAATAAGTTTCAGGAGTAAAAATGTGTTTAACAAGATTTTTGAATGACCTCATATCTGTACACCACACACACAGATAATTGTAAGGTCCCTCAGTCGAGCAGTGAATTTCAAAGACAGATTCAACCACAAAGACCAAGAAGGTTTTCCAATGCCTTACAAAGAAGGGCACCTATTGGTAGATGGGGTAAAAATAAAATAAAAAGCAGACATGGAATATCCCTTTGAACATGGTGAAGTTACTTATTACACTTTGGATGGCGTATCAATACACCCAGTTACCACAAAGACACAGGCGTCATTCATAACTCAGTTGCCGGAGAGAAAGGAAACCGATCAGGGATTTCACCATGAGGCCAATGGTGACTTCAAAACAGTTACAGAGTTTAATGGCTGCGATAGGAGAAAACTGAGGATGGGATCAACAACATTGTAGTTACTCCACAATACTAATCTAAATTACAGAGTGAAAAGAAAGAAGCCTGTACTGCATAAAAATAATCCAAAACATGCTTCCTGTTTGCAATAAAGCACTAAAGTAAAACTGCAAAAAAATGTGAATATATGTCAAAAATTTAGTCTATTTCAGAAGAACAGAATAACATACTCTGAGTTGTCCTGATGTTAGGTCCTGATCTGACTATGCCAAATGGCTGTGGGCTACATACTCTTGAGTTGTCCTTATGTTAGGTCCTGATCTGACTATGCCAAATGTCTGTGGGCTACATACTCTGAGTTGTCCTGATGTTAGGTCCTGATCTGACTATGCCAAATGGCTGTGGGCTACACTAGTTCATTTAACAGACAGGATTTGCTTAGAATTCCGTGGCATTATTTTGTATTATTTTATAGTATGAATAATACAATTGAATATAGCTGAATAAAATAGAAAGGATATTTCCTCCAAACGATTTCCAAGGAAGTGCAAATATGCAACTATTCTATGTTGAGCGGTTAACAAAAAAACAGGGCATCCCATAAGCTTAATTTAGAGTTATGAATCGTTGTTATACAAATGTTGGGCTATATGTTTTGATTTTTAATACATTCTAAGTCTCTGGTGACGATTTGAAAAAAAAGTCTCATGAAAGGCATGAGCTCTGCTCTGTTTCTTGTGCAGGCTGCACACACTTCATCAGTCTCTCATTCACTATTTGACAAGCACTTAATTGTATTCTCACCATTTCCTGGTGGCAACACCCATAATGCCAAATAAAAAAGGACATGTCTTTTGAGGCCAAAGTAGCCGTTGTACCTTTCGGCTGAATATAATATTCATAATTCCCTTCTACCGGCTGCCACGCTCTGTTGCACCTCTCACTGACATGGCTCTCTCAGATACCTTAATTCTTAATGGCCAATGCCCGTCACATGATCGGGTTCTTCTCACAAGCATCTCCGCTAAGTAGTAGGCTAAAAGTGAAGACAGACACATCGCGTCCCTGTTACGGAATTCCGAGGCTCGTGTTGAAGAAGTTAGAGGAACTGTCCACATTGACTTTTCGTCATCCAACAAGATGTGTAGGCCTAACGAAATGCAAAAGCACTATCCCCCCCGATGATACAAAATCAAGAAGTATATAAAACATAAGTCTGGGACAGATATGGGATGCGATAGAGCACAAATTAATACAAATACAAAAGAAAAAAACGTGTTATAGCGTTATTGTGTTATTGTGGCTGATGCAACAGATCAGAACGCTTAGCTTCAAAATGTTGATAAACACATTATTTCCAAATAAACAAGGATGCTTTATTATTATTTAGATTAATGTTTCAAAATGCAATCAATTAGCAAGAAAACACTCTTCCCAAAAGTGTACCACAAAAGCGATTATACATTATCTTCCCCAAAACTTGAAACTCACGTGCCGCCTATGTGCGCCAGTTAGGCTCTACACCGATTGTAGAGTTACTTGGCCAATTTAGTTGATACAAACCTTATCAAAACATATAGGTGTATGGGCTATGCATACTGTAAGCTATAGACAACAAACACAGTTGCATTTTATCGATGGCATTTTGAATGCGCAGATACCGTGACGAGATCCGAAGGCCCATTGTCATGCCATTCGTCCAGCGACATCATTTCAGCATGATAATGCACGGCTGATGTCGCAAGGATTTGTAAAAATGTCCTTGAAGCTGAAAACGTCCCAGTTCTTCCATGGCCTGCATACTCACCAAACATGTCATCCATTGAGCATGTTTGGGATGCTCTGGATCGACGTGTACGACAGGGTGTTCCAGTTCCTGCCAATATCCTCCAACTTCACAAAAAGGAGTGGGACAACATTCCACAGGCCACAATCAACAGCCCGATCATCTCTATGCAAAGGAGATGTCTGCATGGGGCAAATTCTGGTCACACCAGATATGGACCCAACTATTTTTTTTTTTTAAAGGTATCTGTGACCAAAATATGTAAATCTGTATTGCCAGTAATGTAAAAATCGATAGATTAGGGCCTAATTAATGAATTTCAATTGACTGGATTTCCTTATATGAACTGTAACTCAGTAAAACCTTAGAATTTTTTGTTGTTGTTCAGTATAATTTCAATTTATTTTCCTTCCTCTATTACTACTAGGGATAGACCAAATGGGGCAGTTCGATGCTATCTTATAGCCATACCAACGCTATCAATATCAACCATCAGACAGGGCCTGCAACTGCCTATTGAACATAGTTTGAGTTGGAGACTCCATGTTACTTTAAAAAGGACGTTGTTGACGTATTTTAACGTTTGGAGCTTACTTCCTCAAAGCCAACTGATTGATCTTATTTTAACGAATACACTATTGAAAACGTGTTTCCTCTGGTGTCTTCGCCCAATATATTATTGACCATTGCCCAGCTGTTTGTGTTAGAGATGTGAGAATACACAATTCTAAGCCTTGTGTCATCACAAAGAGGGGCGGGCAGGGTAGCCTAGTGGTTGGAACGTTGGACTAGTAACCGAAAGGTTGCAAGATCGAATCACAGAGCTGACAAGGTAAAAATATGTCATATTCTGCCCCTGAACAAGGCAGTTAGCCCACTGTTCCCCTGTAGGCCGTCATTGAAAATAAGAATTTGTTCATAACTGACTTGCCTAGTTAAATAAAGGTAAAAAAATATATTTTTATGAACAAATTTAAAAAAGTGGGACTTTAAACACATCAGTGAAGAGGTTTTTTTCTTCTTCTTTAGATGATCTTTACTTTAGTGACCTTGATTGTATCTCAGCTATCCCTGAACATGATTTAGCTTTTAGCCATTTTGGAGATGTCTTCGATGCTATTGTGGATCCATTGAATGCCTGGTACACTCCGGAATTATCAGAAGTCATTCATAAAAAGAGATGATGCTTGGGTCAAGGCCAGGAACACAGGCTTAGTCCCAGACTGGCAAGCTTTGAAGCAACTGAGGAATCATTGTGTGAAACCAAAATCAGAAAGGCTAAATCAGATTATTACGTAAACTCTCTTTCGGATTGTAATGAGAACCCGGCTAAATTCTAGAAGAAAAAAAATTAATAATGTGTTCTTACTTCTTCCTCTCTGACACAACAAATTAATTCCGACACGAGCCTCATTACACGAAAAAATATGCCATCACTGATGCATTTAATTACCATTTAACTACCATTTAATTTTTTCTTATCATTATTTATTATTATTTCAGCAGGCTCTCTTTCAAATAATTTCTACGTTTATTCACAATGGATATTGGGCTGGATGCGGATAGGGAAAACTTGCTGAATGATGAGAGAAATTATAGTCGAGGCTTTGATTTTAGGCTATTCACAGAAGAAAAAAAATAAGCCCTTGACGCTTTGCTAACAACGAGAAATCCAGAAGGGCCGACCAATTGGATCCTGGTGTTCAGCGCCCACCATGGTTGGCTCAATAACACACTTTTAAATTATTATTATTTTTAATATTGTTATCAGGAAATATTCAAAAAATATGGAAATGAGCGGTTGTGCTGCCGCTCCACAAGGACAGGGATAGTAGTGATCTTAAATCACCATCGACCCATTTCAAGGCTTCCTTGTCCAGAAAAGATTCTAGAAACCTGGTAAAATGTATCAACTTTGTTTGTTTTTTTAAATCTGAGAAATGAATGCAAACCAAATCTGGGTTTAGGCCTGGACATCCAATCAGTGTCTAGGCCTGGACATCCAATCAGTGTCTAGGCCTGGACATCCAATCAGTGTCTAGGCCTGGACATCCAATCAGTGTCTAGGCCTGGACATCCAATCAGGGTCTAGTCCTGGACATCCAATCAGGGTCTAGTCCTGGACATCCAATCAGGGTCTAGGCCTGGACATCCAATCAGGGTCTAGGCCTGGACATCCAATCAGGGTCTAGTCCTGGACATCCAATCAGGGTCTAGGCCTGGACATCCAATCAGTGTCTGGGGCCTGGACATCCAATCAGGGTCTAGGCCTGGACATCCAATCAGGGTCTAGTCCTGGACATCCAATCAGTGTCTAGGCCTGGACATCCAATCAGGGTCTAGTCCTGGACATCCAATCAGGGTCTAGTCCTGGACATCCAATCAGTGTCTAGGCCTGGACATCCAATCAGGGTCTAGTCCTGGACATCCAATCAGTGTCTAGGCCTGGACATCCAATCAGTGTCTAGGCCTGGACATCCAATCAGGGTCTAGTCCTGGGCATAGCACTATTACAGCAACCACTTTAGTTGTTAATGATCTAGGTCTGAGCGCTGACACCTGTTCATGGTTATCTTAGTGACAGAACTCAGGCCATCGTGATTGATTGGGTTAAGTCCACATGTCTTGAAGTACATAAAAGGTGTTCCGCAGGGGACGATACTCGGACCTGTTCATTTCACTATTTATATTAATGCTGTTGGTCAATCTGTAAAAAAAATATACATTTCATCTATATGTAAATAATACTATTATGTACCAATTTCCCCAACTTGCTGTCACAAGGAAACAGTCCGATTTTGCAGTTGTGCAGGAAGTCCTTACTGGTTTAAAACGTGTCTCAGATGGATGACATCTTCAATCATCGGATAGTTCTAGAAATCGAACGATTCCCTGAATACTTCGGTATTTGGATTGACAATGATTTATCGTAAAACATTTTTTTTTTAAAATTCAACATACGACTAAGCTTGTTAAGAAACAAAGATTTTAAAAGTGGGATTTTTTTGTTTTGTTTTACAGAAACAGATCGTCTCTGTTGTCAGCAGGAAGCAGATTGCGCAGTCAACCTTTCTACCAGTTCTCAATTATGGTGATACTAAACGCCAAAGTGCAGCTGCTTCTACTCTTAAACCCATTTTTATTAGCACCCTTTGCTTTATCAAAGGAAATCAATCAAATCAAATGTATTTATAAAGCCCTTCTTACATCAGCTGATATCACAAAACCCCCAAACAACAAGCAATGCAGGTGTTGGTAAACTTTAATTATTCATCACTGTGTTCTTTACCAAAAGGTTGGCTGGACCTCTGAAGTCACATCATTACACTCTTTTGTCAAAGCCCTGCTCCACAAGCTTCCCGACTCACAGGGTTGGTTAACTCTGGAGACGCCGTTGGTGTCTAGAAAATTAGGTAGATATAAGCCTTCGTTTCTCTGCGCAATGCACTTTAAAATTGGAGGAATTGGTGACTCTAGGGCATTTCAGATGGTTGTCTCAGAGAAAACTTTTTACTGAAGAATGTGTCTGTTTTATGTCTGTGTTTTGCTTTCCGTGTAGTGTATAACAACGTGTATTTAAATGTGTGTATGAATGTGTTTATGGTATTCTGATGTGTATTGTGGTGCTTCATAGGGCTAATCTAGAAAAGACACCTTGGTCTCAGCATTGACTCCCTGTCTAAATAAAGACACCTTGGTCTCAGCATCGACTCCCTGTCTAAATAAAGACACCTTGGTCTCAGCATCGACTCCCTGTCTAAATAAAGACACCTTGGTCTCAGCATCGACTCCCTGTCTAAATAAAGACACCCTGGTCTCAGCATCGACTCCCTGTCTAAATAAAGACACCTTGGTCTCAGCATCGACTCCCTGTCTAAATAAAGACACCTTGGTCTCAGCATCGACTCCCTGTCTAAATAAAGACACCCTGGTCTCAGCATCGACTCCCTGTCTAAATAAAGACACCTTGGTCTCAGCATCGACTCCCTGTCTAAATAAAGACACCTTGGTCTCAGCATTGACTCCCTGTCTAAATAAAGACACCTTGGTCTCAGTATTGACTTCCTGTCTAAATAAAGACACCTTGGTCTCAGCATCGACTTCCTGTCTAAATAAAGACACCTTGGTCTCAGCATCGACTCCCTGTCTAAATAAAGACACCTTGGTCTCAGTATTGACTTCCTGTCTAAATAAAGACACCTTGGTCTCAGCATCGACTTCCTGTCTAAATAAAGACACCTTGGTCTCAGCATCGACTCCCTGTCTAAATAAAGACCCCTTGGTCTCAGCATTGACTCCCTGTCTAAATAAAGACACCTTGGTCTCAGCATCAACTCCCTGTCTAAATAAAGACACCTTGGTCTCAGCATTGACTTCCTGTCTAAATAAAGATACCTTGGTCTCAGCATCGACTCCCTGTCTAAATAAAGACACCTTGGTCTCAGCATCGACTCCCTGTCTAAATAAAGACACCTTGGTCTCAGCATCGACTTCCTGTCTAAATAAAGACACCTTGATCTCAGCATCGACTTCCTGTCTAAATAAAAGTTAAATAAAACATTTAAAACAACCAACTTGACAGAGCTTGAAGAATTAGAAAAATAATATTGTACAATCCAAGTGTGCAAAGCTCTTAGAGACTTACCCAGAAAGACTCTCAGCTGTAATCGCTGCCTAATGTGATTGTAACATGTATTGACTTGGGGTTGAATACTTATGTAATTAAAAAACATATAAGTGTTTCATTTTTCATAAATTTTTAATAAAAAAAAGTTAGGATTTTTCTTCCACTTTGACATTAAAAGTATTATGTGTAGATTGTTGACAAAAAAAAGTACAATTAAAACCATTTTAATCCCACCTTGTAACAAATCAAGTTATTGTTGTCATCAGTGTGGACGAGAAGACGGAAGACTCACCTGCTGTCTGAGCTGGGTTGATGCCGATACCGTCTGTCATGAGCACAGAGAGAACAGGGATTAGCATAAATAGCAATACATGAATGAATAAAACACCAAAACATGAATAAATAAAACTAAGAATTAAACATGCAAAAGAGTGGTTGAGAGAGAGGGGGGGGGGGGGGTGTCTGATGAGTAAGACTGACACATAAGTTCACATGGTAACGCTGCTGCACTAGGCACAACAAAAACAACCACATTTAACAGTATGTGTTACATAGACAGAAATATTTTTTTTGTCAGAGATATTATAGGATACTGAAAAAGCACAGCCCCCCCTTTTCTGATTTTCTCTACTTTTACATATTATTGATACTGAATGTTATCAGATCTTCAACCAAAACCACATTTTAGATTAAAAGGTAACCCAAGTTCACAAACACCCAAATCCCCTGTATGAAAAAAAATGATTGCCCCTTTACACTCAATAACTGGTTGTGCCACCTTCAGCTGCAATGACTCCAACCAACCACTTCCTGTAGTTGTCGATCAGTCTCTCACGTCGCTGTGGAGGAATTTTGGCCCCCTCTTCCATACAGAACTGCTTTAACTCAGTGACAATTGTGGGTTTTCAAGCCTGAACTGCTCGTTTCAAGTCCTGCCACAACACCTCAATTGGGATTAGGTCTGGACTTTGAGTAGGCCAATCCAGAACTTCAAATTTGTTTATTTTTAACCATTTTCACTTAGACTTGATTGTGTGTTTTAGATCATTGTCTTGCCGCATGACCCAGCTGTTTCAGCTTCAGCTCATAGATGGATAGGGAGTTAGGGCCTTTAGGCCTGACATTCTCCTTTAGAATGACCTAATAGAACCTAATGGTTCGTTCTATTAAGGCAAGTCGTCCAGGTCCTGAGGCAGCAAAGCATCCCCAAACCATCACACTACCACCACCATGCTTGACCGTTGGTATGAGGTTCTTAATGTGGAAGGCAGTGTTTGGTTTTCGCCAGAAATTATGGGACCCACTGACACAATGTAACAGAATCACCTGTTGCTAATTATACTGACACAATGTAACAGACTCATCTGTTTCTAATAAGACTGACACAATGTAACAGACTCATCTGTTTCTAATAAGACTGACACAATGTAACAGAATCACCTGTTTCTAATTATACTGACACAATGTAACAGACTCATCTGTTTCTAATAAGACTGACACAATGTAACAGACTCACCTGTTTCTAATAAGACTGACACAATGTAACAGACTCACCTGTTTCTAATAAGACCGACACAATGTAACAGACTCACCTGTTTCTAATAAGACTGACACAATGTAACAGACTCACCGTTAGTAATGATGGCACTGGTGGCTGCTGGTACTTTGAACTGTGAGAGGAAACAGACAGAATGATCATGCTATACACCTGCCTCTCAGTAGTCCAGGGGTGTTCAGACCTCTCCTCTGTGACCCCCAACCGTTCCATGCATTTGATCTATTCCAGACCGAGCCCACCTGATTCATCTTGTCAACTCATCCTCAACCCCATGACTAAGGTGAATCAGGTTAACTATTTCAGGGCTACAACAAATGTGTGACATGTCTACGGGTCCCTGTGAAGAGGTTTGAAAACCACGGAAGGACAGCCAGGTGAGAGGGGACTTGGGTTTACATGCTCACAGGGAGAGAGGGGAGTTGGGCTCACAGGGAGAGAGGGGAGTTGGGCTCACAGGGAGAGAGGGGAGTTGGGCTCACAGGGAGAGAGGGGAGTTGGGCTCACAGGGAGAGAGGGGAGTTGGGCTCACAGGGAGAGAGGGGAGTTGGGCTCACAGGGAGAGAGGGGAGTTGGGCTCACAGGGAGAGAGGGGAGTTGGGCTCACAGGGAGAGAGGGGAGTTGGGCTCACAGGGAGAGAGGGGAGTTGGGCTCACAGGGAGAGAGGGGAGTTGGGCTCACAGGGAGAGAGGGGAGTTGGGCTCACAGGGAGAGAGGGGAGTTGGGCTCACAGGGAGAGAGGGGAGTTGGGCTCACAGGGAGAGAGGGGAGTTGGGCTCACAGGGAGAGAGGGGAGTTGGGCTCACAGGGAGAGAGGGGAGTTGGGCTCACAGGGAGAGAGGGGAGTTGGGCTCACAGGGAGAGAGGGGAGTTGGGCTCACAGGGAGAGAGGGGAGTTGGGCTCACAGGGAGAGAGGGGAGTTGGGCTCACAGGGAGAGAGGGGAGTTGGGCTCACAGGGAGAGAGGGGAGTTGGGCTCACAGGGAGAGAGGGGAGTTGGGCCCACAGGGAGAGAGGGGAGTTGGGCCCACAGGGAGAGAGGGGAGTTGGGCCCACAGGGAGAGAGGGGAGTTGGGCCCACAGGGAGAGAGGGGAGTTGGGCCCACAGGGAGAGAGGGGAGTTGGGCCCACAGGGAGAGAGGGGAGTTGGGCCCACAGGGAGAGAAAGGAGTTGGGCCCACAGGGAGAGAAAGGAGTTGGGCCCACAGGGAGAGAAAGGAGTTGGGCCCACAGGGAGAGAAAGGAGTTGGGCCCACAGGGAGAGAAAGGAGTTGGGCCCACAGGGAGAGAAAGGAGTTGGGCTCAGAGTGAGAGAGGGGAGTTGTGCTCACAGGGGGAGAGGGGAGTTGTGCTCACAGGGAGAGAAAGGAGTTGTGCTCACAGGGAGAGAAAGGAGTTGTGCTCACAGGGAGAGAAAGGAGTTGTGCTCACAGGGAGAGAAAGGAGTTGTGCTCACAGGGAGAGAAAAGAGTTGTGCTCACAGGGAGAGAAAGGAGTTGGGCTCACAGGGAGAGAAAGGAGTTGGGCTCACAGGGAGAGAAAGGAGTTGGGCTCACAGGGAGAGAAAGGAGTTGGGCTCACAGGGAGAGAAAGGAGTTGGGCTCACAGGGAGAGAAAGGAGTTGGGCTCACAGGGAGAGAAAGGAGTTGGGCTCACAGGGAGAGAAAGGAGTTGGGCTCACAGGGAGAGAAAGGAGTTGGGCTCACAGGGAGAGAAAGGAGTTGGGCTCACAGGGAGAGAGAGACATGCACTGCCACAACTCTGTATGTGTATGCATGTGTGTGTGTGTGTGTTAGTAGTGACGTGAGAGTCAACCGTTTGTTCACCAACACCCAATTGCTAATAACCCACCCGCCCGACTATATGTGACAAAGTGAAAATCTGAGGCCCACACCCGACTCTAACCCGCAAATATAGAAAATGAGCTGTACAGTCAGAGATGGTGTAAAGATTTTTTGACAGAACGTTTTAGATTGTCTGATGTTTCTTCTTATAATGTCCCACATTTTGGTAGGCTATTTGTTAGTCAACTTGTCCATAATTAGATACATGCAGCTTCTCTTCCTGTCATTATATGTTGCCCCAGAGGACTAAATAAATCCTTGCTCACCAGAATAATGACATAAATCTATAGAATTAACGCTTCAATCTAGTTGACATTGGTAAAAATTGTTTTTCTCATTCATCTCTGCTTCTCTCACACAGCAAAGATGTTTAGGGACCGGGGAGAATAAAATGCAATAACTAAAAAGAATGGGAAAGATTTTCTATGCAAAAATGTTCAAATGAGATTAGTTTAAAAGGTGTTTAAAGGAAATTTGAAGCTATTCAAAAGACCCAACATATATTTTTTTAATATGATTTCAGTTCGGCTTGGATGCATATTTTGTGTGGTTGAAGTACTAATCAGCTTTTACAATGCTGATAAAGACAGCACCTTTACAGACGGTCCCTAACCACGCAGTCATTCTCACAAGATGCTGAAAGAAATCAGTTCTCCAATCCTATTCCTGAGTCAAAATGTACATTCGGTGTATCATTTTACTGCAAAAAATGCTTAATAGTATAGAGCAGGAGTTAATAGTATATTGGCCATGTAAGAGCTTATAGATCTACAGTCAGTGTCCAGACAGGCTACTATTACATTTAAGGCACCTGAACAGCACAGTTCCCTTGACGGGCCATTTTGAAGTCCCCCGTCATGTGACTGTGGAATTTGTATAGCGCCTCACACATCATTATACATAATAGAGCCGGCACACTGCAATCAACCAGTTTCACTACTTTCCCAAACATTAGACTACTGTTCTAGCCCTCCCTTGTCTTTATTTTCAACTCTACATTTCACATGTTTTTTTTATTTTCTTACTGAATTAAAAATCTGAAATTGTCCCTTTTTGCCTCAGTGGATTGACCTAAGTTCCCAAAATGATTTGCTGTGTATGTGTTGCCTACAGTTAGGCCTAAAACTAAAGCAACGCGCTACAACAGATACAAATTATGAAAGAAAAAAACTCAAACGTAGCCTATAGATATGAATTGCACATTGACATATTTTTAGGCATTATTTTCCCATTATTCAACCCTAAACCTGCCCGTCCTGTGGATATAACCGCAGGGCCTGCTGGTTATGAGTCAACCCCGCGCATCACTAGTTGTCAGGGAGGCTGCTGAGCTTCGATACAGAGAGAAAGGGGCGGAGGATCATCTTCACGCTCTGTAACCGCAGTAGAGATTAAAGGATTTGTCCTAATAAAAATGTAAAAACTGTGAAAAACGCTGAATGTTCCAGTCGTTTAGAGGAATGTCTAATCTGTTCTATTGAGTTCTCCTAACTGGGCACGTCAGGTTTTGTTTTCTAGCGAAGGTGAATAATAATAATTTATTTGGTAAATAAAACAAAGAACGCACCAAGTCCATTGCAAAAAATAATGCTTAAAAATGATTTATTATTATTATTATTATTATTATTATTTATTGATGAAAATACCAGTCGATGTAAATACATTCGACCGGTCGGTCATGCATATCGGTCTACGGGTTAATTTACATCATTTGGTGGAAATAAAGTGGTGTGTGTATTTCTCGTTAGTTGTTATGATTCTTCTTTATAAAAAGTGTAAAGCATACCGATACAGAGTTTAAGATGAAAATAGGTCAGACTGTGTGAGAGCTGCTGCTGCAGTTCCTGTTGGCGTGAAACATGCTTTTAGAAGCCCGAAAAATTGTGCAACAATTCTAAATTAAATTGCGTGTTAAAAACAGTTCTGATGGCCATGATTGAAAAAAAAATATTTTTTTTTTTACTTATAAACTGGTAAATGAAGTGGGCTTTCCATTCATGTGCAATGGTGTGTCACACCGTACAATGTGAGCTTGAAAACTGAACATTTCACTTCGTATTATAAGGCAAGTCTTACCTTGCTTCAAAGTAGCCTAGACAAAATCTGTTTCTAGAAACGTGGAGTCAATTATTTTATAAAGACCTCCATATGCCATTGAAACTAGTAGCCTTTTTCGCTCATAATAGATTATCTATTGTTCTATTGGGTTTCAAAACCCTAGTCATATTAGCATCCCATGCTAGTTGATGATAATCCTAGTCATTTTAGCATCCCATGCTAGTTGTTGATAATCCTAGTCATATTAGCATCCCATGCTAGTTGATGATAATCCTAGTCATATTAGCATCCCATGCTAGTTGATGATAATCCTAGTCATATTAGCATCCCATGCTAGTTGTTGATAATCCTAGTCCTATTAGCATCCCATGCTAGTTGACGATAACCCTAGTCATATTAGCATCCCATGCTAGTTGTTGATAACCCTAGTCATATTAGCATCCCATGCTAGTTGATGATAATCCTAGTCATTTTAGCATCCCATGCTAGTTGATGATAATCCTAGTCATATTAGCATCCCATGCTAGTTGATGATAATCTTATTCATATTAGCATCCCATGCTAGTTGATGATAATCCTAGTCATATTAGCATCCCATGCTAGTTGTTGATAACCCTAGTCATATTAGCATCCCATGCTAGTTGTTGATAACCCTAGTCATATTAGCATCCCATGCTAGTTGTTGATAACCCTAGTCATATTAGCATCCCATGCTAGTTGTTGATAACCCTTGTCATATTAGCATCCCATGCTAGTTGTTGATAACCCTTGTCATATTAGCATCCCATGCCAGTTGATGCATCTTTACATCTCCCCTCTTTCTAAATTTGGAATGGATATGTTCATCTCTGTCACATGAAACAGCTCTCATTTGCACTGCCATGTGCGCATTGCAGTGCTTATAATGTGAAGAAATAATAGTTTATAAAATGTTTAAGCTAAAAGTTTTTTTGTTTGTTGATGTCCTGGTTGAATGAATTTGGGATCTTTCATCCTGCAACTGTCCCAGAGTCAGTTTGGAATTAGGCAATTGATTTTTCCGACAAGCTGACAAAACAGAATAGGTAAACTTTCTAGCATGGAGGAATAGTAGACTGACATAGTTGAGTGGTTTTGCTGTTCGTTACTCATCTTGTTGGCTGTGGGAAAAGTAAATGTTGATAGTTTTTCTAAAACATCTTCAAAGCGCGTTTCATCGGAATGCGTTAAGGACCACAACGCCGTTGCATCCTCGACTTGAATGTTCTGTTAAGACGAATGACCTTCATCTAGATGTCATGTCTATCATTCTGATCACAGTGGGTGGACTCCCTAATCAGGTTACACACCTAATGCATATGGGTACGGTACATTTCTCAAATGTCTGATCAATTCAAAAGTTTCCGGTCAAATGTCCGGCCCTACATCTTCCTAAAAGGAAACAGTGGCGGCGCGCACACACACACACACACACACCACAAAAGTCATCAAAGGAGAAGGGAGGGGAAGCTAATCATTAATGAAAGATTCCGCTATCTATGAGAACCAGCCTGAAGGCAAAAATACTAATAATTGAGATTTTGTTCGCAGGAGAGAAAAGAAAACTCCTCTGCTGTCAAGCATCAAAATCAGCCTCAGCGTTCTAAGAACATAATTGGCTCTGTGAGGATTCTACTTTGCTTAAAGAGGACAAAGCATATAGCAGCAGAAACAGCCATCACTCATGTCTGCTTGAATCATGATGGTGGCTCATGAGTTTTCTATGGGGTTATAGATCAACACATCTCAAGAGACTGCACCTGTTATTGTCACACAGAGAGACAGAGGAGATGCCACTAGTCTGAAGTCAGGGAGATAAGGATGGCTAAGCGAGCACAGAGCAGCACGGGCATTCTAAATCAATCACAGATGAGCAGGAGAATGAGGAGAGAAAGAGAAACGTATTATGTAGCTGGGAATGGACAATGGACAATGGGTTGAAGAGGGAGGGTAGGAAAGATACAAATGAATTACTGCTACTCTCAAAGCATTACCCATCTGCCTCATTTCATCTTTAGGCTATTCACTCTGTCCATTATTTGGATGATGATTATTGTAATAGGTTGCATTCATAAATCTAAATATTAAAAGGGAAGGGATCCATTGATTCAAGGAAGTCTGATTGGTATTCGGCAAGACATAAACGATGGTCCTCTCCCAGCTTACCATCTACTAGAAATAGGTTATTGACTTAATATCATGTGGAATGACAGTTCCAGCTACGGAAGCAGGCAGGGTGGGACCAGGCTAAACAGAGAGGAAATGCTCAAGCCTGGTATCTATATTGTATATCGTATATTGTTTCCATGTCATGCATGTAAGAGAGGAGACTGAGGAGAGACTCATATAGCCTTACCTGTACTAGAGGTGCTGTATCTAATCTTTGATAGTCACCATGCAACAGAGGAGGCCCCCATACTGTAGGCAAAGCCTACAGCAAAGCCTATGTGCTGTAGCCAACTCTAGTATTATATCATTGCTATGCCATACATGTATGAGAGACTGAGGAGACTCAACCCTCACATCCATACATGTATAAGAGACTGAAGAGAGACTCAACCCTCACATCCATACATGTATGAAAGGAGACTGAGGAGAGACTCAATCCTCACATCCATACATGTATGAGAGGAGACTGAGGAGAGACTCAAGCCTCACATCCATACATGTATGAAAGGAGACTGAGGAGAGACTCAATCCTCACATCCATACATGTATGAAAGGAGACTGAAGAGAGACTCAATCCTCATATCCATACTCTGTGCTTTTGTTCCTCTTTTTTGGGGGGGGGGGCTACATCTTGTAAAGTTGGTTGTGACCCCTTAAAAATGCTTTCACTTGACTTGTTGTAATATAGCCAACTACTAGTATTTTTGTTGTTGCAATACACAGTATGAGATGAACTAACCTCCTCCGCTGCAAACTTCAACACGGCTGTAAACGGCGTGCTCTCTGGGACGCTGAGTCTGAAACAAGAAATACACATCACTCCAACTCTCTGCTCTCCATGGAACGAACCCCCCCTTTCAATATTTCCTTTCCTCTCCCTTCCCTTTATCTTCCTCGTGTAATCAGTAAGGAAAGGCTTCATAGGCCAATTTGCTGTGGCGCTGCAGAGTCCCTGTTCTGTGTTGATTGTTCAACTACGACGTCACATTTCATAAAGTGCAAAAACAGCCAGTCATCGAGGTAAGTGGTGACGTGTGGTAAACTGGCTGAAAGCCTGGAACACATAGGCTAGCTAGTTAGCAATGTTGTGATTAAACGTTATTTGGAAATGTCTGCAAACACATTGCAAGAGGTTTATGTTATGCCAAGATACTAAGCAAATGACAGTGCTAATGGCAACAACGAACGCATCGGCAAAACTGACTACCGTCATAGTGAATTGGCATGCTAGCTAACTTGCTGGCCAGTGACAGCTGTGTTATGGTTCAAAGGAACAACATGCTTCCAATAGGTAGCAGCTAGCCAGCTAGCATCTTGCAATTAGCTTCTACTAGTAGCTAGATAGCTTCAATACTTAGCTAGCTGCAGACGAATATAATGAAGATCACAGCTAGCTGAACAAGCTACATGCATGGGTGTGACGGTAAGCATCAGTATTCATTGATGTTTTTAGCTAACGTTTATGCTGATCTGTCACTTACACTTTGTAGGGTAGCCGGGGATCCGACGTCAGAGTGATTTTAAACGTGACTTTAGACCTGATGGAGGAAACAAACACAGTTATCATCACACTGCTTTTTGCTAAATAATAGTAATTTATTAAATGTGTATTATAGGACAGAATGAGAGGTAAACGTACATGTTCTTGGTGACTGTGGTCTCTACTCCACACCGTTAACGTAGACCCGGAAGTCAGAAGGACTCAGTGGACACGTCATCAGTTCGATAAGGTTTTAGCAGCCTCGCCGAATGAGTTTGATGTTGTTTTTAATAGAAATACTTTAAAAAATAGTGTTCCATTAATTTAATGAATAGTACAGTCTTGAAACAAGTAACAAAACAGAAAAAGTTGTGCTATTAAAAGATAGGCGACTTTGACAGCGTGCTTGTCAATTTACCGTAACATACGACCACATGCGCACACCTATTTGTACAAATCCCAAGTGACTGATGATGTATTTGTTTGAAGAATCAACTATTAATATACCATTACTATATACAGAAAATATAGGATAGCGATAACTTTTTTCCATGACATTACACTAGAAGTAAAGTGTGCAGTGATTTGCAGAATGTATGTTGCCTTGCTCTCATGCATGTATAAAGTAGTCTCATGCATTTATAAGGTCAAAATGTACAGTGCATTCATAAAGTATTCACACCCCCTTAACCTTTTCCACATTTTGTTGTTACAGCCTGAATTTAAAATAGATTAGATTGAGATGTTGTGTCACTGGCCTACACACTATACCCCCTTAAGGGGTGAGAATACTTTCAGAAGGTGCTGTACATTCCCTTGCTCTCATTCATTTATAAGGTTATTGATTAATTGATAAAAAAATCCCCAATAGCCTTTTCCTCTACAATGTGCTGAGGTTTGCTCTCTGGAGCAGATAGGTCAGTGCAATAGGCAGTAATGCATCCTTCTTCAGCTAAACATGTCAAAGTATGATGGTGCCTAATGGTATAGATGTTTGTAGTGCACTACGTTTGACCAGGGCCCATGACAAGTAGTGCACTATGTAGGGCAGGGGTCTCCAACCAATGATGGATGTAAACCCTGGATAGCTGATGCTGTGTATTGACAATTGAGAGGAAGCCACCGGGCGGCCATGTTGTCTCTCCCCACTAGGAGCAGTCTATAGGAATGAATGGAATTCTACACTATTTCATTTAAATGTTTGAAGGACAAAATTACATGTATTTAAAATAAGATTTTGTTGTTGTAGAGGGGACAGTAACATCAGTACCCTTAAAAACAAAACAAAAAGACTTTGAGGAAAATGGTTTTGTCGGTCGTTTAGGGTTTATACCAGTTAGGGGAAGTGATGAGTGATGAGCTCTACAGCAGAGTCTCACATCTCAATCGCTGGTTGAAAACTGTTTTCTGCCCCTCCCAAACGATAGAATTTGTAGATAATTGGCCCTCTTTCTGGGACACCCACAAACAGGACCATTCCTGGCCTGTTGAGGTTGACGGACTCCATCCTAGCATGAGGGGTGCTCTCATCTCCTCTACGAACATGGACTGGGCTCTAACTCCCCTAGCTCCACAATGAGATAGGGTGCAGGCCAGGCAGCAGGCTGTTAGCCAGCCTGACAGCTTAGTGGAGTTCACTAGCACAGTGTGCCACTAGCACAGTCAGTGTAGTCAGCTCAGCTATCCCCATCTGTGCCTCGACCTAGGTTGGGCAAAACTAAACATGGCGGTGTTCACTTTAGCAATCTCACTGGAATAAAGACCTCCTACATTCCTGCCATTATTGAAAGAGATCGTGATACCTCACATCTAAAAATAGGGCTATTTAATGTTAGAACCCTCACTTCCAAGGCAGTTATAGTCAATGAACTAATCACTGATCATAATCTTGATGTGATTGGCCTGACTGAAACATGGCTTAAGGCTGATGAATTTACTGTGTTAAATGAGGCCTTACTTCTTGGTTACACTAGTGACCATATCCCCCGAGCGTCCCGAGGAGGTGTTGCTAACATTTACGATAGCAAATTTCAATTTCCAAAAAACCCTAATATTTTCATCTTTTGAACTTCTAGTCAGGAAATCTGTGCAGCCTACTCAATCTCTTTTTAAAGCTACTGTTTACAGGCCTCCTGGGCCGTATACAGCGTGTCTCACTGAGTTCCCTGAATTCCCATTGGACCTTGTAGTCATGGCAGATTATATTCTAATTGTTGGTGACTTTAATATCCACATGGAAAAGTCCACAGACCAACTCCAAAAGGCTTTTAGAACCATCATCGACTCAGTGGGTTTTGTCCAACATGTCTCTGGACCTACTCACT
Source organism: Oncorhynchus clarkii lewisi (assembly GCF_045791955.1). Taxonomy (NCBI): domain Eukaryota; kingdom Metazoa; phylum Chordata; class Actinopteri; order Salmoniformes; family Salmonidae; genus Oncorhynchus; species Oncorhynchus clarkii. The sequence goes on along the minus strand of NC_092175.1, from coordinate 41,447,840 downwards.
GCCACAGTCATACTCTGGACCTAGTTTTGTCCTGTAGAACAAATGTTGTGGATCAGACCACCATTTTATTACGTTTGCAATCGCAACAAATAATCTGCTCAGACCCAAACCAAGGATAATCAAATGTCTAGCTTGGAAAGACAGTACCGTGCCGCATCGAAGAGCCCTTACTGCTGCTTGATCATCCTATTTTTCCAACTTAATTGAGGAAAATAAGAACAATCCCAAATGTATTTTTGATACTGTCGCAAAGCTAACTAAAATCCAACATTCCCCAAGAGAGGATGGCTTTCACTTCAGCAGTGATAAATTCATGAACTTCTTTGAGGAAAATATCATTAGAAAGCAAATCACGGACTCCTCTTTAAATCTGCGTATTCCTCCAAAGCTCAGTGTCCTGAGTCTGCACAACTCTGCCAGGACCTATGATCAAGAGAGACGCTCAAGTGTTTTAGTATTATATTTCTGAAAATAATCATGGCCTCTAAACCTTCAAGCTGCATACTGGACCTTATTCCAACTAAACTACTGAAAGAGCTGCTTCCTGTGCTTGGCCCTCCTATGTTCAACATAATAAACGGCTCTCTATCCACCAGATGTGTACCAAACTCACTAAAAGTGTCAGTAATAAGGCCTCTCTTGAAAAAAGCCTAACCTTGACCCAGAAAATAGTCCTGCCGTACCTACACGTACGCTACGGTCACAAGACGCTCTTTACTGTCCCTAGAACTTCTTTGGAAACAGCTGGAAGCTTTCTCCTGCATTTTTGTGGAACGGTTCTGCCGACCCATGTGAGAGACGCACACTCGGTCTCAACCTTTAAGTCTTTACTGAAGACTCATCACTTCAGTAGGTCCAATGATTGAGTGTAGTCTGAGCCCAGGAGTGTGAAGGTGAACGGAAAGGCTCCGGAGCAACGAACCGCCATTGCTATCTCTGCCTGGCCGGTTCCCCTCTCTCCACTGGGGCTGAGTCACTGGCTTGCTGGTGCTCTGCCATGTCGTCCCTAGGAGGGATGCGTCACTTGAGTGGGTTGAGTCACTGACGTGATCTTCCTGTCTGGGTTGGCGCCCCCCCCCCTCCCCCCTTGGGTTGCTGTCTCTGCAGCTTCTCTTCTGCCATAACTTGTTGCCTCATAAGACTAAATAAAGTCATTATTTAGTAAAGTAGTGCTCACCAGAACAGTGTCCCACAGTGTTAGAATGAATGCGTAATAATTATTAGTAATCTAGTTAACACTGGTAATGTTGTCTGTTTCGTTTAGGGACCCGCGGGAGAAAACTCATTAACTCCAAAAACAGTGGAAAGATTTTTGATGTGCAAAATTGTTCAAATGTTAACAGTTTGACCGGTTTTAAGTAAATGAAAGACGATGAAAACGTCGAAACATATTTCTGATAAGACTTCGGGTGGTTTTGGGTGTATTATTTTATGTGGTTGAAATACTGTCTGCCTGCTTAACAGTGTCAAAAGATAACACATTACACGCACATTCACATTTTCTAAAGAAATCATATTTCTCCACTCCTGTTCCAGAGACAAAATTAACATTTGTTGTATAATTTAACTGAAAGAAATGTAAAATTGTACAGGAATTTATATTATATTACGTTACAGGTGAGAGAATATAGGCCTACGCTCAGTGTCCACAGTTACTATTCCATTTAACCCATATGAATTTAAATGAGGAAAAGTCTGTTTATTCACGGTTAGTGGGATACTCATGAGTGGGATATCAAAGGTGCATGTAAACAGCCTATCCTGAGTAAGACCTTAAGCGGGATATGAGCTACTATCCGGGATACTGTGTGCATGGTCAGTGACGCAGTAGGCTGAGAATAGGGCCCTTGCAGTGAAGCAGTAGGTTGAGAATATGGCCCTTACAGTGAAGCAGTAGGTTGAGAACAGGGCCCTTGCAGTGAAGCAGTAGGCTGAGAACAGGGCCCTTGCAGTGAAGCAGTAGGTTGAGAATAGGGCCCTTACAGTGAAGCAGTAGGTTGAGAACAGGGCCCTTGCAGTGAAGCAGTAGGTTGAGAATAGGGCCCTTACAGTGAAGCAGTAGGTTGAGAATAGGGCCCTTACAGTGAAGCAGTAGGCTGAGAACAGGGCCCTTGCAGTGAAGCAGTAGGTTGAGAATAGGGCCCTTACAGTGAAGCAGTAGGTTGAGAATAGGGCCCTTACAGTGAAGCAGTAGGTTGAGAATAGGGCCCTTACAGTGAAGCAGTAGGTTGAGAATAGGGCAGGTGGGAAGGTGAACGGAAAGGCTCTGGAGCAACGAACCGCCCTTGCTGTCTCTGCCTGGCCGGTTCCTCTCTTTCCACTGGGATTCTCTGTCTCTGACCCTATTACAGGGGCTGAGTCACTGGCTTACTTGTGCTCTGCCATGCTGTCCCTAGGAGGGGTGCGTCAGTTGAGTGGGTTGATCTTCCTGTCTGGGTTGGCGCCCCCCTTTGGGTTGTGTCGTGGCGGAGATCTTTGTGGGCTATACTCGGCCTTGTCTCAGGATGGCAAGTTGGTGGTTGAAGATATCCCTCTAGTGGTGCAGGGGCTGTGCTTTGGCAAAGTGGGTGGGGTTATATCCTGCCTGTTTGGCCCTGTCCGGGGGTATCATCGGATGGGGCCACAGTAACTCCTGACCCCTCCTGTCTCGTGGCGGAGATCTTTGTGGGCTATACTCGGCCTTGTCTCAGGATGGCAAGTTGGTGGTTGAAGATATCCCTCTAGTGGTGTGGGGGCTGTGCTTTGGCAAAGTGGGTGGGGTTATATCCTGCCTGTTTGGCCCTGTCCGGGGGTATCTTCGGATGGGGCCACAGTGACTCCTGACCCCTCCTGTCTCAGCCTCCAGTATTTATGCTGCAGTAGTTTATGTGTCGGGGGGCTAGGGTCAGTCTGTTATATCTGGAGTACTTCTCCTGTCTTATCCGGTGTCCTATGTGAATTTAAGTATGCTCTCTCTAATTCTCTCTTTCTCTCTTTCTTTCTTTCTCTCTCCCGGAGGACCTGAGCCCTAGCACCATGCCTCAGGACTACCTGGCATGATGACTCCTTGCTGTCCCCAGTCCACCTGGCCGTGCTGCTGCTCCAGTTTCAACTGTCCCAGACCTGCTGTTTTCAACTCTCTAGAGACAGCAGGAGCGGTAGAGATACTCTCAATGATCGGCTATGAAAAGCCAACTGACATTTACTCCTGAGGTGCTGACCTGTTGCACCCTCGACAACTACTGTGATTATTATTATTTGACCATGCTGGTCATTTATGAACATTTGAATATCTTGACCATGTTTTGTTATAATCTCCACCCGGCACATCCAGAAGAGGACTGGCCACCCCTCATAGCCTGGTTCCTCTCTATGTTTCTTCCTAGGTTTTGGCCTTTCTAGGGAGTTTTTCCTAGCCACCGTGCTTCTACACCTGCATTGCTTGCTGTTTGGGGTTTTAGGCTGGGTTTATGTAGAGCACTTTGAAATATCAGCTGATGTAAGAAGGGCTATATAAACACATTTTATTTGGTTGAGAACAAGGCCCTTACAGGTACGCAGTAAGGCTGAGTACAAGGCCCTTACAGTGAAGCAGTAGACTGAGAATAGGGCCCTTGCAGTGAAGCAGTAGGTTGAGAATAGGGCCCTTACAGTGACGCAGTAGGTTAAGAATAGGGCCCTTACAGTGAAGCAGTAGGTTGAGAACAGGGTCCTTACAGCGACGCAGTAGGTTGAGAAATGGGCCCTTGCAGTGAAGCAGTAGGCTGAGAACAGGGCCCTTGCAGTTACACAGTAGATTGAGAACAGGACTCCTATAGTGAAGCAGTAGGTTGCTAACAGGGCCCTTACAGCGACTCAGTATGTTGAGAACTAGGCCCTTGCAGTGAAGCAGTAGGTTGAGAACCCCTTACAGTGATGCAGTAGGTTGAGAACTCCTTACAGTGATGCAGTAGGTTGAGAACTCCTTACAGTGATGCAGTAGGTTGAGAACACCTTACAGTGATGCAGTAGGTTGAGAACTCCTTACAGTGATGCAGTAGGTTGAGAACTCCTTACAGTGATGCAGTAGGTTGAGAACTCCTTACAGTGATGCAGTAGGTTGAGAACTCCTTACAGTGATGCAGTAGGTTGAGAACTCCTTACAGTGATGCAGTAGGTTGAAACTCCTTACAGTGATGCAGTAGGTTGAGAACCCCTTACAGTGATGCAGTAGGTTGAGAACTCCTTACAGTGATGCAGTAGGTTGAAAACACCTTACAGTGATGCAGTAGGTTGAAAACCCATTGCTGTGAAGTTGAGAACAGGCCTGGTTATTTCACTGAAATGTTCAAAATAACTTCAATAGCTGAATTGCAAAACAAGCATGTATGCATTGTGAAAGAACAGAACATGTTTTAATATATTTTGTTCCTGCCATGAAAGGGCATGAACATGTGGATGTTTTCTTTTCAATTGCTATGTCAGGGCTATGTCAGGGCTATGTCAGGGCTATGTCAGGGTGATTGCAGGCCAGCAGAGGCAGCAAATATTTTTGATATCTCAGATTGTTTTGGAAATTTTCTACACATAAACTTAATTGGGAGGAAGATCATGATGAAAGTGTCCCTTTCAGTCTCGTTTTAGACCTGTACATGCCTTCTGTAAGACCCTATGACCTGTGAACCAGACCTGTACATGCCTTCTGTAAGACCCTATGACCTGTGAACCAGACGTGTACATGCCTTCTGTAAGACCCTATGACCTGTGAACCAGACCTGTACATGCCTTCTGTAGGACCCTATGTCCTGTGAACCAGACCTGTACATGCCTTCTGTAAGACCCTATGACCTGTGAACCAGACCTGTACATGCCTTCTGTAAGACCCTATGACCTGTGAACCAGACGTGTACATGCCTTCTGTAAGACCCTATGACCTGTGAACCAGACCTGTACATGCCTTCTGTAAGACCCTGTGACCTGTGAACCAGACCTGTACATGCCTTCTGTAAGACCCTATGACCTGTGAACCAGACCTGTACATGCCTTCTGTAAGACCCTATGACCTGTGAACCAGACCTGTACATGCCTTCTGTAAGACCCTATGACCTGTGAACCAGACCTGTACATGCCTTCTGTAAGACCCTATGACCTGTGAACCAGACGATACATGCCTTCTGTAAGACCCTATGACCTGTGAACCAGACCTGTACATGCCTTCTGTAAGACCATGTGACCTGTGTACCAGACCTGTACATGCCTTCTGTAAGACCCTATGACCTGTGAACCAGACCTGTACATGCCTTCTGTAAGACCCTATGACTGTGAACCAGACCTATACATGCCTTCTGTAAGACCCTATGACCTGTGAACCAGACGATACATGCCTTCTGTAAGACCCTATGACCTGTGAACCAGACCTATACATGCCTTCTGTAAGACCCTATGACCTGTGAACCAGACCTGTACATGCCTTCTGTAAGACCCTATGACCTGTGAACCAGACCTGTACATGCCTTCTGTAAGACCCTATGACCTGTGAACCAGACCTGTACATGCCTTCTGTAAGACCCTATGACCTGTGAACCAGACCTATACATGCCTTCTGTAAGACCCTATGACCTGTGAACCAGACCTATACATGCCTTCTGTAAGACCCTATGACCTGTGAACCAGACCTATACATGCCTTCTGTAAGACCCTATGACCTGTGAACCAGACCTGTACATGCCTTCTGTAAGACCCTATGACTGTGAACCAGACCTATACATGCCTTCTGTAAGACCCTATGACCTGTGAACCAGACCTGTACATGCCTTCTGTAAGACCCTATGACCTGTGAACCAGACCTGTACATGCCTTCTGTAAGACCCTATGACCTGTGAACCAGACGATACATGCCTTCTGTAAGACCCTATGACCTGTGAACCAGACCTATACATGCCTTCTGTAAGACCCTATGACCTGTGAACCAGACCTATACATGCCTTCTGTAAGACCCTATGACCTGTGAACCAGACCTATACATGCCTTCTGTAAGACCCTATGACCTGTGAACCAGACCTGTACATGCCTTCTGTAAGACCCTATGACCTGTGAACCAGACGTGTACATGCCTTCTGTAGGACCCTATGACCTGTGAACCAGACCTGTACATGCCTTCTGTAAGACCCTTTGACCTGTGAACCAGACCTGTACATGCCTTCTGTAAGACCCTATGACCTGTGAACCAGACCTGTACATGCCTTCTGTAAGACCCTATGACCTGTGAACCAGACCTGTACATGCCTTCTGTAAGACCCTATTTTGAGAACTCCTTACAGTGATGCAGTAGGTTGAGAACTCCTTACAGTGATGCAGTAGGTTGAAACTCCTTACAGTGATGCAGTAGGTTGAGAACCCCTTACAGTGATGCAGTAGGTTGAAAACCCATTGCTGTGAAGTTGAGAACAGGCCTGGTTATTTCACTGAAATGTTCAAAATAACTTCAATAGCTGAATTGCAAAACAAGCATGTATGCATTGTGAAAGAACAGAACATGTTTTAATATATTTTGTTCCTGCCATGAAAGGGCATGAACATGTGGATGTTTTCTTTTTAATTGCTATGTCAGGGCTATGTCAGGGCTATGTCAGGGCTATGTCAGGGTGATTGCAGGCCAGAATATTTTTGATATCTCAGATTGTTTTGGAAATGTTCTACACATAAACTTAATTGGGAGGAAGATCATGATGAAAGTGTCCCTTTCAGTCTCGTTTTAGACCTGTACATGCCTTCTGTAAGACCCTATGTCCTGTGAACCAGACCTGTACATGCCTTCTGTAAGACCCTATGACCTGTGAACCAGACCTGTACATGCCTTCTGTAAGACCCTATGACCTGTGAACCAGACCTGTACATGCCTTCTGTAGGACCCTATGACCTGTGAACCAGACCTGTACATGCCTTCTGTAAGACCCTATGACCTGTGAACCAGACCTGTACATGCCTTCTGTAAGACCCTATGACCTGTGAACCAGACCTGTACATGCCTTCTGTAAGACCCTATGACCTGTGAACCAGACCTGTACATGACCTCTGTAAGACCCTATGACCTGTGAACCAGACCTGTACATGCCTTCTGTAAGACCCTATGACCTGTGAACCAGACCTATACATGCCTTCTGTAAGACCCTATGACCTGTGAACCAGACCTGTACATGCCTTCTGTAAGACCCTATGACCTGTGAACCAGACGATACATGCCTTCTGTAAGACCCTGTGACCTGTGAACCAGACCTGTACATGCCTTCTGTAAGACCCTATGACCTGTGAACCAGACCTGTACATGCCTTCTGTAAGACCCTATGACCTGTGAACCAGACCTATACATGCCTTCTGTAAGACCCTTTGACCTGTGAACCACACGATACATGCCTTCTGTAAGACCCTATGACCTGTGAACCAGACCTGTACATGCCTTCTGTAAGACCCTATGACCTGTGAACCAGACGATACATGCCTTCTGTAAGACCCTGTGACCTGTGAACCAGACCTGTACATGCCTTCTGTAAGACCCTATGACCTGTGAACCAGACCTGTACATGCCTTCTGTAAGACCCTATGACCTGTGAACCAGACCTGTACATGCCTTCTGTAAGACCCTATGACCTCCGAACCAGACCTGTACATGCCTTCTGTAAGACCCTATGACCTGTGAACCAGACCTGTACATGCCTTCTGTAAGACCCTATGACCTGTGAACCAGACCTGTACATGCCTTCTGTAAGACTCAATGACCTGTGTACCAGACCTGTACATGCCTTCTGTAAGACCCTGTGACCTGTGAACCAGACCTGTACATGACCTCTGTAAGACCCTATGACCTGTGAACCAGACCTGTACATGCCTTCTGTAAGACCCTATGACCTGTGAACCAGACCTATACATGCCTTCTGTAAGACCCTATGACCTGTGAACCAGACCTGTACATGCCTTCTGTAAGACCCTATGACCTGTGAACCAGACGATACATGCCTTCTGTAAGACCCTGTGACCTGTGAACCAGACCTGTACATGCCTTCTGTAAGACCCTATGACCTGTGAACCAGACCTGTACATGCCTTCTGTAAGACCCTATGACCTGTGAACCAGACCTGTACATGCCTTCTGTAAGACCCTGTGACCTGTGAACCAGACCTGTACATGCCTTCTGTAAGACCCTATGACCTGTGAACCAGACCTATACATGCCTTCTGTAAGACCCTATGACCTGTGAACCAGACCTGTACATGCCTTCTGTAAGACCCTATGACCTGTGAACCAGACCTGTACATGCCTTCTGTAAGACCCTATGACCTGTGAACCAGACGATACATGCCTTCTGTAAGACCCTGTGACCTGTGAACCAGACCTATACATGCCTTCTGTAAGACCCTATGACCTGTGAACCAGACCTGTACATGCCTTCTGTAAGACCCTATGACCTGTGAACCAGACCTGTACATGCCTTCTGTAAGACCCTATGACCTGTGAACCAGACCTGTACATGCCTTCTGTAAGACCCTATGACCTGTGAACCAGACCTATACATGCCTTCTGTAAGACCCTATGACCTGTGAACCAGACCTGTACATGCCTTCTGTAAGACCCTATGACCTGTGAACCAGACCTGTACATGCCTTCTGTAAGACCCTATGACCTGTGAACCAGACCTGTACATGCCTTCTGTAAGACCCTATGACCTGTGAACCAGACCTATACATGCCTTCTGTAAGACCCTATGACCTGTGAACCAGACCTGTACATGCCTTCTGTAAGACCCTATGATCTGTGAACCAGACCTGTACATGCCATCTGTAAGACTCTTTGACCTGTGAACCAGACCTGTACATGCCTTCTGTAAGACCCTATGACCTGTGAACCAGACCTGTACATGCCTTCTGTAAGACCCTATGACCTGTGAACCAGACCTGTACATGCCTTCTGTAAGACCCTATGACCTGTGAACCAGACCTGTACATGCCTTCTGTAAGACCCTATGACCTGTGAACCAGACCTGTACATGCCTTCTGTAAGACCCTATGACCTGTGAACCAGACCTGTACATGCCTTCTGTAAGACCCTATGACCTGTGAACCAGACCTGTACATGTCTTCTGTAAGACCCTATGACCTGTGAACCAGACCTGTACATGCCTTCTGTAAGACCCTATGACCTGTGAACCAGACCTGTACATGCCTTCTGTAAGACCCTATGACCTGTGAACCAGACCTGTACATGCCTTCTGTAAGACCCTATGACCTGTGAACCAGACCTGTACATGCCTTCTGTAAGACCCTATGACCTGTGAACCAGACCTGTACTTGCCTTCTGTAAGACCCTATGACCTGTGAACCAGACGTGTACATGCCTTCTGTAAGACTCTATGACCTGTGAACCAGACCTGTACATGCCTTCTGTAAGACCCTATGACCTGTGAACCAGACGATACATGCCTTCTGTAAGACCCTATGACCTGTGAACCAGACCTGTACATGCCTTCTGTAAGACCCTGTGACCTGTGAACCAGACCTGTACATGCCTTCTGTAAGACCCTATGACCTGTGAACCAGACCTGTACATGCCTTCTGTAAGACCCTATGACCTGTGAACCAGACCTGTACATGCCTTCTGTAAGACCCTATGACCTGTGAACCAGACCTGTACATGCCTTCTGTAAGACCCTATGACCTGTGAACCAGACCTGTACCTGCCTTCTGTAAGACCCTTTGACCTGTGAACCAGACCTGTACATGCCTTCTGTAAGACCCTATGACCTGTGAACCAGACCTGTACATGCCTTCTGTAAGACCCTATGACCTGTGAACCAGACCTGTACATGCCTTCTGTAAGACCCTATGACCTGTGAACCAGACCTGTACATGCCTTCTGTAAGACCCTATGACCTGTGAACCAGACCTATACATTCCTTCTGTAAGACCCTATGACCTGTGAACCAGACCTATACATGCCTTCTGTAAGACCCTATGACCTGTGAACCAGACCTGTACATGCCTTCTGTAAGACCCTATGACCTGTGAACCAGACCTGTACATGCCTTCTGTAAGACCCTATGACCTGTGAACCAGACCTATACATGCCTTCTGTAAGACCCTATGACCTGTGAACCAGACCTGTACATGCCTTCTGTAAGACCCTATGACCTGTGAACCAGACCTATACATGCCTTCTGTAAGACCCTATGACCTGTGAACCAGACGATACATGCCTTCTGTAAGACCCTATGACCTGTGAACCAGAACTGTACATGCCTTCTGTAAGACCCTGTGACCTGTGAACCAGACCTGTACATGCCTTCTATAAGACCCTATGACCTGTGAACCAGACCTATACAAGCCTTCTGTAAGACCCTGTGACCTGTGAACCAGACCTGTACATGCCTTCTGTAAGACCCTATGACCTGTGAACCAGACCTATACATGCCTTCTGTAAGACCCTATGACCTGTGAACCAGACCTATACATGCCTTCTGTAAGACCCTATGACCTGTGAACCATACCTATACATGCCTTCTGTAAGACCCTATGACCTGTGAACCAGACCTGTACATGCCTTCTGTAAGACCCGATGATCTGTGAACCAGACCTGTACATGGCTTCTGTAAGACCCTATGACCTGTGAACCAGACCTATACATTCCTTCTGTAAGACCCTATGACCTGTGAACCAGACCTATACATGCCTTCTGTAAGACCCTATGACCTGTGAACCAGACCTGTACATGCCTTCTGTAAGACCCTATGATCTGTGAACCAGACCTGTACATGCCATCTGTAAGACTCTTTGACCTGTGAACCAGACCTGTACATGCCTTCTGTAAGACCCTATGACCTGTGAACCAGACCTGTACATGCCTTCTGTAAGACCCTATGACCTGTGAACCAGACCTGTACATGCCTTCTGTAAGACCCTATGACCTGTGAACCAGACCTGTACATGCCTTCTGTAAGACCCTATGACCTGTGAACCAGACCTGTACATGCCTTCTGTAAGACCCTATGACCTGTGAACCAGACCTGTACATGCCTTCTGTAAGACCCTATGACCTGTGAACCAGACCTGTACATGTCTTCTGTAAGACCCTATGACCTGTGAACCAGACCTGTACATGCCTTCTGTAAGACCCTATGACCTGTGAACCAGACCTGTACATGCCTTCTGTAAGACCCTATGACCTGTGAACCAGACCTGTACATGCCTTCTGTAAGACCCTATGACCTGTGAACCAGACCTGAACATGCCTTCTGTAAGACCCTATGACCTGTGAACCAGACCTGTACTTGCCTTCTGTAAGACCCTATGACCTGTGAACCAGACGTGTACATGCCTTCTGTAAGACCCTATGACCTGTGAACCAGACCTGTACATGCCTTCTGTAAGACCCTATGACCTGTGAACCAGACGATACATGCCTTCTGTAAGACCCTATGACCTGTGAACCAGACCTGTAGATGCCTTCTGTAAGACCCTGTGACCTGTGAACCAGACCTGTACATGCCTTCTGTAAGACCCTATGACCTGTGAACCAGACCTGTACATGCCTTCTGTAAGACCCTATGACCTGTGAACCAGACCTGTACATGCCTTCTGTAAGACCCTATGACCTGTGAACCAGACCTGTACATGCCTTCTGTAAGACCCTATGACCTGTGAACCAGACCTGTACATGCCTTCTGTAAGACCCTATGACCTGTGAACCAGACCTGTACATGCCTTCTGTAAGACCCTATGACCTGTGAACCAGACCTGTACATGCCTTCTGTAAGACCCTATGACCTGTGAACTAGACCTGTACATGCCTTCTGTAAGACCCTATGACCTGTGAACCAGACCTATACATTCCTTCTGTAAGACCCTATGACCTGTGAACCAGACCTATACATGCCTTCTGTAAGACCCTATGACCTGTGAACCAGACCTGTACATGCCTTCTGTAAGACCCTATGACCTGTGAACCAGACCTGTACATGCCTTCTGTAAGACCCTATGACCTGTGAACCAGACCTATACATGCCTTCTGTAAGACCCTATGACCTGTGAACCAGACGATACATGCCTTCTGTAAGACCCTATGACCTGTGAACCAGAACTGTACATGCCTTCTGTAAGACCCTGTGATCTGTGAACCAGACCTATACATGCCTTCTGTAAGACCCTGTGACCTGTGAACCAGACCTGTACATGCCTTCTATAAGACCCTATGACCTGTGAACCAGACCTATACAAGCATTCTGTAAGACCCTGTGACCTGTGAACCAGACTTGTACATGCCTTCTGTAAGACCCTATGACCTGTGAACCAGACCTATACATGCCTTCTGTAAGACCCTATGACCTGTGAACCAGACCTATACATGCCTTCTGTAAGACCCTATGACCTGTGAACCATACCTATACATGCCTTCTGTAAGACCCTATGACCTGTGAACCAGACCTGTACATGCCTTCTGTAAGACCCTATGATCTGTGAACCAGACCTGTACATGGCTTCTGTAAGACCCTATGACCTGTGAACCAGACCTATACATTCCTTCTGTAAGACCCTATGACCTGTGAACCAGACCTATACATGCCTTCTGTAAGACCCTATGACCTGTGAACCAGACCTGTACATGCCTTCTGTAAGACCCTATGACCTGTGAACCAGACCTGTACATGCCTTCTGTAAGACCCTATGACCTGTGAACCAGACCTATACATGCCTTCTGTAAGACCCTATGACCTGTGAACCAGACCTATACATGCCTTCTGTAAGACCCTATGACCTGTGAACCAGACCTATACATGCCTTCTGTAAGACCCTATGACCTGTGAACCAGACCTGTACATGCCTTCTGTAAGACCCTATGATCTGTGAACCAGACCTGTACATGCCATCTGTAAGACTCTTTGACCTGTGAACCAGACCTGTACATGCCTTCTGTAAGACCCTATGACCTGTGAACCAGACCTGTACATGCCTTCTGTAAGACCCTATGACCTGTGAACCAGACCTGTACATGCCTTCTGTAAGACCCTATGACCTGTGAACCAGACCTGTACATGACTTCTGTAAGACCCTATGACCTGTGAACCAGACCTGTACATGCCTTCTGTAAGACCCTATGACCTGTGAACCAGACCTGTACATGCCTTCTGTAAGACCCTATGACCTGTGAACCAGACCTGTACATGTCTTCTGTAAGACCCTATGACCTGTGAACAAGACCTGTACATGCCTTCTGTAAGACCCTATGACCTGTGAACCAGACCTGTACATGCCTTCTGTAAGACCCTATGACCTGTGAACCAGACCTGTACATGCCTTCTGTAAGACCCTATGACCTGTGAACCAGACCTGTACATGCCTTCTGTAAGACCCTATGACCTGTGAACCAGACCTGTACTTGCCTTCTGTAAGACCCTATGACCTGTGAACCAGACGTGTACATGCCTTCTGTAAGACTCTATGACCTGTGAACCAGACCTGTACATGCCTTCTGTAAGACCCTATGACCTGTGAACCAGACGATACATGCCTTCTGTAAGACCCTATGACCTGTGAACCAGACCTGTACATGCCTTCTGTAAGACCCTGTGACCTGTGAACCAGACCTGTACATGCCTTCTGTAAGACCCTGTGACCTGTGAACCAGACCTGTACATGCCTTCTGTAAGACCCTATGACCTGTGAACCAGACCTGTACATGCCTTCTGTAAGACCCTATGACCTGTGAACCAGACCTGTACATGCCTTCTGTAAGACCCTATGACCTGTGAACCAGACCTGTACATGCCTTCTGCAAGACCCTATGACCTGTGAACCAGACCTGTACATGCCTTCTGTAAGACCCTATGACCTGTGAACCAGACCTGTACATGCCTTCTGTAAGACCCTATGACCTGTGAACCAGACCTGTACATGCCTTCTGTAAGACCCTATGACCTGTGAACCAGACCTATACATTCCTTCTGTAAGACCCTATGACCTGTGAACCAGACCTATACATGCCTTCTGTAAGACCCTAAGACCTGTGAACCAGACCTGTACATGCCTTCTGTAAGACCCTATGACCTGTGAACCAGACCTGTACTTGCCTTCTTTAAGACCCTATGACCTGTGAACCAGACCTATACATGCCTTCTGTAAGACCCTATGACCTGTGAACCAGACCTGTACATGCCTTCTGTAAGACCCTATGACCTGTGAACCAGACCTGTACATGCCTTCTGTAAGACCCTATGACCTGTGAACCAGACCTATACATGCCTTCTGTAAGACCCTATGACCTGTGAACCAGACCTATACATGCCTTCTGTAAGACCCTATGACCTGTGAACCAGACCTATACATGCCTTCTGTAAGACCCTATGACCTGTGAACCAGACCTGTACATGCCTTCTGTAAGACCCTATGATCTGTGAACCAGACCTGTACATGCCATCTGTAAGACTCTTTGACCTGTGAACCAGACCTGTACATGCCTTCTGTAAGACCCTATGACCTGTGAACCAGACCTGTACATGCCTTCTGTAAGACCCTATGACCTGTGAACCAGACCTGTACATGCCTTCTGTAAGACCCTATGACCTGTGAACCAGACCTGTACATGCCTTCTGTAAGACCCTATGACCTGTGAACCAGACCTGTACATGCCTTCTGTAAGACCCTATGACCTGTGAACCAGACCTGTACATGCCTTCTGTAAGACCCTATGACCTGTGAACCAGACCTGTACATGTCTTCTGTAAGACCCTATGACCTGTGAACAAGACCTGTACATGCCTTCTGTAAGACCCTATGACCTGTGAACCAGACCTGTACATGCCTTCTGTAAGACCCTATGACCTGTGAACCAGACCTGTACATGCCTTCTGTAAGACCCTATGACCTGTGAACCAGACCTGTACATGCCTTCTGTAAGACCCTATGACCTGTGAACCAGACCTGTACTTGCCTTCTGTAAGACCCTATGACCTGTGAACCAGACGTGTACATGCCTTCTGTAAGACTCTATGACCTGTGAACC
Source organism: Oncorhynchus clarkii lewisi (assembly GCF_045791955.1). Classification (NCBI taxonomy): domain Eukaryota; kingdom Metazoa; phylum Chordata; class Actinopteri; order Salmoniformes; family Salmonidae; genus Oncorhynchus; species Oncorhynchus clarkii. Next base: position 41,432,837 of record NC_092175.1, on the reverse strand, counting down.
AGACCTGTACATGCCTTCTGTAAGACCCTATGACCTGTGAACCAGACGATACATGCCTTCTGTAAGACCCTATGACCTGTGAACCAGACCTGTACATGCCTTCTGTAAGACCCTGTGACCTGTGAACCAGACCTGTACATGCCTTCTGTAAGACCCTGTGACCTGTGAACCAGACCTGTACATGCCTTCTGTAAGACCCTATGACCTGTGAACCAGACCTGTACATGCCTTCTGTAAGACCCTATGACCTGTGAACCAGACCTGTACATGCCTTCTGTAAGACCCTATGACCTGTGAACCAGACCTGTACATGCCTTCTGCAAGACCCTATGACCTGTGAACCAGACCTGTACATGCCTTCTGTAAGACCCTATGACCTGTGAACCAGACCTGTACATGCCTTCTGTAAGACCCTATGACCTGTGAACCAGACCTGTACATGCCTTCTGTAAGACCCTATGACCTGTGAACCAGACCTGTACATGCCTTCTGTAAGACCCTATGACCTGTGAACCAGACCTGTACATGCCTTCTGTAAGACCCTATGACCTGTGAACCAGACCTGTACATGCCTTCTGTAAGACCCTATGACCTGTGAACCAGACCTGTACATGTCTTCTGTAAGACCCTATGACCTGTGAACAAGACCTGTACATGCCTTCTGTAAGACCCTATGACCTGTGAACCAGACCTGTACATGCCTTCTGTAAGACCCTATGACCTGTGAACCAGACCTGTACATGCCTTCTGTAAGACCCTATGACCTGTGAACCAGACCTGTACATGCCTTCTGTAAGACCCTATGACCTGTGAACCAGACCTGTACTTGCCTTCTGTAAGACCCTATGACCTGTGAACCAGACGTGTACATGCCTTCTGTAAGACTCTATGACCTGTGAACCAGACCTGTACATGCCTTCTGTAAGACCCTATGACCTGTGAACCAGACGATACATGCCTTCTGTAAGACCCTATGACCTGTGAACCAGACCTGTACATGCCTTCTGTAAGACCCTGTGACCTGTGAACCAGACCTGTACATGCCTTCTGTAAGACCCTGTGACCTGTGAACCAGACCTGTACATGCCTTCTGTAAGACCCTATGACCTGTGAACCAGACCTGTACATGCCTTCTGTAAGACCCTATGACCTGTGAACCAGACCTGTACATGCCTTCTGTAAGACCCTATGACCTGTGAACCAGACCTGTACATGCCTTCTGCAAGACCCTATGACCTGTGAACCAGACCTGTACATGCCTTCTGTAAGACCCTATGACCTGTGAACCAGACCTGTACATGCCTTCTGTAAGACCCTATGACCTGTGAACCAGACCTGTACATGCCTTCTGTAAGACCCTATGACCTGTGAACCAGACCTATACATTCCTTCTGTAAGACCCTATGACCTGTGAACCAGACCTATACATGCCTTCTGTAAGACCCTAAGACCTGTGAACCAGACCTGTACATGCCTTCTGTAAGACCCTATGACCTGTGAACCAGACCTGTACTTGCCTTCTTTAAGACCCTATGACCTGTGAACCAGACCTATACATGCCTTCTGTAAGACCCTATGACCTGTGAACCAGACCTGTACATGCCTTCTGTAAGACCCTATGACCTGTGAACCAGACCTGTACATGCCTTCTGTAAGACCCTATGACCTGTGAACCAGACCTATACATGCCTTCTGTAAGACCCTATGACCTGTGAACCAGACCTATACATGCCTTCTGTAAGACCCTATGACCTGTGAACCAGACCTATACATGCCTTCTGTAAGACCCTATGACCTGTGAACCAGACCTGTACATGCCTTCTGTAAGACCCTATGATCTGTGAACCAGACCTGTACATGCCATCTGTAAGACTCTTTGACCTGTGAACCAGACCTGTACATGCCTTCTGTAAGACCCTATGACCTGTGAACCAGACCTGTACATGCCTTCTGTAAGACCCTATGACCTGTGAACCAGACCTGTACATGCCTTCTGTAAGACCCTATGACCTGTGAACCAGACCTGTACATGCCTTCTGTAAGACCCTATGACCTGTGAACCAGACCTGTACATGCCTTCTGTAAGACCCTATGACCTGTGAACCAGACCTGTACATGCCTTCTGTAAGACCCTATGACCTGTGAACCAGACCTGTACATGTCTTCTGTAAGACCCTATGACCTGTGAACAAGACCTGTACATGCCTTCTGTAAGACCCTATGACCTGTGAACCAGACCTGTACATGCCTTCTGTAAGACCCTATGACCTGTGAACCAGACCTGTACATGCCTTCTGTAAGACCCTATGACCTGTGAACCAGACCTGTACATGCCTTCTGTAAGACCCTATGACCTGTGAACCAGACCTGTACTTGCCTTCTGTAAGACCCTATGACCTGTGAACCAGACGTGTACATGCCTTCTGTAAGACTCTATGACCTGTGAACCAGACCTGTACATGCCTTCTGTAAGACCCTATGACCTGTGAACCAGACGATACATGCCTTCTGTAAGACCCTATGACCTGTGAACCAGACCTGTACATGCCTTCTGTAAGACCCTGTGACCTGTGAACCAGACCTGTACATGCCTTCTGTAAGACCCTGTGACCTGTGAACCAGACCTGTACATGCCTTCTGTAAGACCCTATGACCTGTGAACCAGACCTGTACATGCCTTCTGTAAGACCCTATGACCTGTGAACCAGACCTGTACATGCCTTCTGTAAGACCCTATGACCTGTGAACCAGACCTGTACATGCCTTCTGCAAGACCCTATGACCTGTGAACCAGACCTGTACATGCCTTCTGTAAGACCCTATGACCTGTGAACCAGACCTGTACATGCCTTCTGTAAGACCCTATGACCTGTGAACCAGACCTGTACATGCCTTCTGTAAGACCCTATGACCTGTGAACCAGACCTATACATTCCTTCTGTAAGACCCTATGACCTGTGAACCAGACCTATACATGCCTTCTGTAAGACCCTAAGACCTGTGAACCAGACCTGTACATGCCTTCTGTAAGACCCTATGACCTGTGAACCAGACCTGTACTTGCCTTCTTTAAGACCCTATGACCTGTGAACCAGACCTATACATGCCTTCTGTAAGACCCTATGACCTGTGAACCAGACGATACATGCCTTCTGTAAGACCCTATGACCTGTGAACCAGAACTGTACATGCCTTCTGTAAGACCCTGTGATCTGTGAACCAGACCTATACATGCCTTCTGTAAGACCCTGTGACCTGTGAACCAGACCTGTACATGCCTTCTATAAGACCCTATGACCTGTGAACCAGACCTATACAAGCCTTCTGTAAGACCCTGTGACCTGTGAACCAGACCTGTACATGCCTTCTGTAAGACCCTATGACCTGTGAACCAGACCTATACATGCCTTCTGTAAGACCCTATGACCTGTGAACCAGACCTATACATGCCTTCTGTAAGACCCTATGACCTGTGAACCATATCTATACATGCCTTCTGTAAGACCCTATGACCTGTGAACCAGACCTGTACATGCCTTCTGTAAGACCCTATGATCTGTGAACCAGACCTGTACATGGCTTCTGTAAGACTCTATGACCTGTGAACCAGACCTGTACATGCCTTCTGTAAGACCCTATGACCTGTGAACCAGACCTGTACATGCCTTCTGTAAGACCCTATGACCTGTGAACCAGACCTGTACATGCCTTCTGTAAGACCCTATGACCTGTGAACCAGACCTGTACATGCCTTCTGTAAGATCCTATGACCTGTGAACCAGACCTGTACATGCCTTCTGTAAGACCCTATGACCTGTGAACCAGACCTGTACATGCCTTCTGTAAGACCCTATGACCTGTGAACCAGACCTGTACATGCCTTCTGTAAGACCCTATGACCTGTGAACCAGACCTGTACATGCCTTCTGTAAGACCCTGTGACCTGTGAACCAGACCTGTACATGCCTTCTGTAAGACCCTATGACCTGTGAACCAGACCTATACATTCCTTCTGTAAGACCCTATGACCTGTGAACCAGACCTATACATGCCTTCTGTAAGACCCTATGACCTGTGAACCAGACCTGTACATGCCTTCTGTAAGACCCTATGACCTGTGAACCAGACCTGTACATGCCTTCTGTAAGACCCTATGACCTGTGAACCAGACCTATACATGCCTTCTGTAAGACCCTATGACCTGTGAACCAGACGATACATGCCTTCTGTAAGACCCTATGACCTGTGAACCAGACCTATACATGCCTTCTGTAAGACCCTATGACCTGTGAACCAGACCTGTACATGCCTTCTGTAAGACCCTGTGATCTGTGAACCAGACCTATACATGCCTTCTGTAAGACCCTGTGACCTGTGAACCAGACCTGTACATGCCTTCTGTAAGACCCTATGACCTGTGAACCAGACCTATACATGCCTTCTGTAAGACCCTATGACCTGTGAACCATACGATACATGCCTTCTGTAAGACCCTATGACCTGTGAACCAGACCTATACATGCCTTCTGTAAGACCCTATGACCTGTGAACCAGACCTGTACATGCCTTCTGTAAGACCCTGTGATCTGTGAACCAGACCTATACATGCCTTCTGTAAGACCCTGTGACCTGTGAACCAGACCTGTACATGCCTTCTGTAAGACCCTATGACCTGTGAACCAGACCTATACATGCCTTCTGTAAGACCCTGTGACCTGTGAACCAGACCTGTACATGCCTTCTGTAAGACCCTATGACCTGTGAACCAGATCTATACATGCCTTCTGTAAGACCCTATGACCTGTGAACCAGACCTATACATGCCTTCTGTAAGACCCTATGACCTGTGAACCATACCTATACATGCCTTCTGTAAGACCCTATGACCTGTGAACCAGACCTGTACATGCCTTCTGTAAGACCCTATGATCTGTGAACCAGACCTGTACATGGCTTCTGTAAGACTCTATGACCTGTGAACCAGACCTGTACATGCCTTCTGTAAGACCCTGTGATCTGTGAACCAGACCTATACATGCCTTCTGTAAGACCCTGTGACCTGTGAACCAGACCTGTACATGCCTTCTATAAGACCCTATGACCTGTGAACCAGACCTATACAAGCCTTCTGTAAGACCCTGTGACCTGTGAACCAGACCTGTACATGCCTTCTGTAAAACCCTATGACCTGTGAACCAGACCTATACATGCCTTCTGTAAGACCCTATGACCTGTGAACCAGACCTATACATGCCTTCTGTAAGACCCTATGACCTGTGAACCATATCTATACATGCCTTCTGTAAGACCCTATGACCTGTGAACCAGACCTGTACATGCCTTCTGTAAGACCCTATGATCTGTGAACCAGACCTGTACATGGCTTCTGTAAGACTCTATGACCTGTGAACCAGACCTGTACATGCCTTCTGTAAGACCCTATGACCTGTGAACCAGACCTGTACATGCCTTCTGTAAGACCCTATGACCTGTGAACCAGACCTGTACATGCCTTCTGTAAGACCCTATGACCTGTGAACCAGACCTGTACATGCCTTCTGTAAGATCCTATGACCTGTGAACCAGACCTGTACATGCCTTCTGTAAGACCCTATGACCTGTGAACCAGACCTGTACATGCCTTCTGTAAGACCCTATGACCTGTGAACCAGACCTGTACATGCCTTCTGTAAGACCCTATGACCTGTGAACCAGACCTGTACATGCCTTCTGTAAGACCCTGTGACCTGTGAACCAGACCTGTACATGCCTTCTGTAAGACCCTATGACCTGTGAACCAGACCTATACATTCCTTCTGTAAGACCCTATGACCTGTGAACCAGACCTATACATGCCTTCTGTAAGACCCTATGACCTGTGAACCAGACCTGTACATGCCTTCTGTAAGACCCTATGACCTGTGAACCAGACCTGTACATGCCTTCTGTAAGACCCTATGACCTGTGAACCAGACCTATACATGCCTTCTGTAAGACCCTATGACCTGTGAACCAGACGATACATGCCTTCTGTAAGACCCTATGACCTGTGAACCAGACCTATACATGCCTTCTGTAAGACCCTATGACCTGTGAACCAGACCTGTACATGCCTTCTGTAAGACCCTGTGATCTGTGAACCAGACCTATACATGCCTTCTGTAAGACCCTGTGACCTGTGAACCAGACCTGTACATGCCTTCTGTAAGACCCTATGACCTGTGAACCAGACCTATACATGCCTTCTGTAAGACCCTATGACCTGTGAACCATACGATACATGCCTTCTGTAAGACCCTATGACCTGTGAACCAGACCTATACATGCCTTCTGTAAGACCCTATGACCTGTGAACCAGACCTGTACATGCCTTCTGTAAGACCCTGTGATCTGTGAACCAGACCTATACATGCCTTCTGTAAGACCCTGTGACCTGTGAACCAGACCTGTACATGCCTTCTGTAAGACCCTATGACCTGTGAACCAGACCTATACATGCCTTCTGTAAGACCCTGTGACCTGTGAACCAGACCTGTACATGCCTTCTGTAAGACCCTATGACCTGTGAACCAGATCTATACATGCCTTCTGTAAGACCCTATGACCTGTGAACCAGACCTATACATGCCTTCTGTAAGACCCTATGACCTGTGAACCATACCTATACATGCCTTCTGTAAGACCCTATGACCTGTGAACCAGACCTGTACATGCCTTCTGTAAGACCCTATGATCTGTGAACCAGACCTGTACATGGCTTCTGTAAGACTCTATGACCTGTGAACCAGACCTGTACATGCCTTCTGTAAGACCCTATGACCTGTGAACCAGACCTGTACATGCCTTCTGTAAGACCCTATGACCTGTGAACCAGACCTGTGCATGCCTTCTGTAAGACCCTATGACCTGTGAACCAGACCTGTACATGCCTTCTGTAAGACCCTATGACCTGTGAACCAGACCTGTACATGCCTTCTGTAAGACCCTATGACCTGTGAACCAGACCTGTACATGCCTTCTGTAAGACCCTATGACCTGTGAACCAGACGTGATACAGACAACAGCTTGCTGTCATCGGGGGCGAAAGTAGATATAATTTCTTCCCGATATGGGTACTCCTATATATATGTGCACACGCTAGAATATGAAATACTATTTTTCACATTAATTTATTCATCATAAAAAAATATTAATATAATTAATAATAAAATATTAACCTCAAAACTACCCTTTTTCATTGAGCTTATTTTTAAGCACATTGTTTGGACCAATATACTCTTAATTATATGACATTATAGGTCAATAACCAATCACAGCCCTCTTTTATAATTGCACATTCAGCAAATCACCAGCAGATGCAGTTCCCTTTGACTCCATTTTCCCATTCACTGTATTGGTGGTGCTCATAACATGTATCAGAACTTTAGAATGAGCAGAGTCCAGCCCAGTCTGGAAATGTGATGTACTTGTAGAGTATTGTTCTAAACAATAGCATGGACAAACATATTTTTACTAGTATCATCAAAATCAATCAATCGTAGCACGTTTTTGGGCTCATTCAAGTACTTTTTTTCCAGATAAAAATAGAATCCTGTTGAAAATTTGTTACAAGGACTATATATATTCCTAAAACATCAATAAAAAATTATACTATTGCTGCTTCCTGTTGTCATGGCTTTTTGATTTATGGCCGAGTGTCAAAAGCCGAGTTTCAGATGTCCAAATTCATAATAAATATGCTGAATTAAGTGGTGATATTTTAAAGACCAATAGAGAAAAGTTACTCACAACACACATGTGTTCAGACTACTTTTATTTTGCGAAATTTGTACTGAGCACGCAGTACTATTTACCAAGTGGTCACTCATGACGGAATATGATTATTCTACTGTAATCAATAGCTTGAGCAAATTAATCACTCACATCGATGATGTATTGAAATCAATGCAATTAGAACCATAACCGTTGCGACACCTACTGTTTGAGATTCTCTAACAGACAAACCTCAATGAACTTGTGTCTACTATAATACATGTGTCTGTCGATAGATGACAACCTGTCATAGCCATTTATCAATGGATACTGAACAAAAATTTAACTCAACGTGTAATGTGTTGGTCACATTTTTCATGAATGTTGAAATAAAAGATCCCAGAAATGTTCAATACAGCGGCTTACGAAAGTATTCACCCCACTTGGCATTTTTCCTATTTTGTTCCTTACAAACTGGAATTAAAATACATTTTTGGTGGGTTTGTATCATTTGATTTTCACAACATGCCTACCACTTTGAAGACGCAAAATATGTGTTATTGTGAAACAAACAAGAAATAAGACAAAAGTACTTGAGCGTGCATAACTATTCACCCACCCCTCAAAGTCAATACTTTGTAGAGCCACCTTTTGCAGCAATTACAGCAGTATTGAGGTCTGGGCTTTGACTAGGCCATTCCAAGACATTTAAATGTTTCCCCTTAAACCATTCAAGCGTTGCTTTAGCAGTATGCTTATGGTCATTGTCCTCCTGGAAGGTAAACCTCCGTCCCAGTCTCAAATCTCTGGAAGACTGAAACAGGTTTCCCTCAAGAATTCCCCTCTATTTAGTGCCATCCATCATTCCTTCAATTCTGACCAGTTTCCCTGCCGATGAAAAACATCCCCACAGATTGATGCTGCCACCAACATGCTTCACTGTGGGGATGGTGTTCTCGAGGTGATGAGAGGTGTTGGGTTTGCGCCAGATATAGCGTTTTCCTTGATGGCCAAAAGGCTCACGTTTAGTCTCATCTGACCAGAGTACCTTATTCCATATGTTCGAGGGGTCTCCCACATGCCTTTTGGCGAACACCAAACGTGTTTGCTTATTTTTTTCTTTAAGCAATGGCTTTTTTTCTGGCCACTCTTCCGTAAAGCCCAGCTCTGTGGAGTGTACTGCTTAAAGTGGTCCAATGGACAGATACTCCAATCTCCGCTGTGGAGCTTTGCAGCTCCTTCAGGGTTATCTTTGGTCTCTTTGTTGCCTCTCTGATTAATGCCCTCCATTTTGATGGGCGGCCCTCTCTTCTTTCCATTTTTTTAATAATGGATTTATCGGTGCTCCGTGGAATGTTAAAGTTTATTATATTTTACAACCCAACCCTGATCTGTACTTCTCCACAACTTTGTCCCTGACCTGTTTGGAGAGCTCCTTGGTCTTCATGGTGCCACTTGTTTGGTGTTGCAGACTCTGGGGCCTTTCAGAACAGGTGTGTATATATACTGAGATCATGTGACAGATCATGTGACACTTAGATTGCACACAGTTGGACTTTATTTAACTAATTATGTGACTTCTGGAGGTAATTGGTTGCACCAAATCGTATTTAGGGGCTTCATGGCAAAGGGGGGTGAGTTTACATACACGCACCACTTTTCTGTTTTTAATTTTGTTTTGTTTTTTGAAACACATACTTTTTTTTCATATTACTTCACCAATTTGGACTATTTTGTGTATGTCCATTACATGAAATCCAAATAAAAATTAATTTCATTTACAGGTTGTAATGCAACAAAATAGGAAAAATGCCAAGGGAGTGAATACATTCAGAAGGCACTGTATGCACAAAAACCTTATTTCTCTTAAATGTTGTGCACACATCTGTTTACCTCCCTGTTAGTGAGCATTTCTCCTTTTCCAAGATAATCCATCCACCTGACAGGTGTGGTATAGCAAGAAGCTGATTAAACAGCATCATCATTACACAGGTGCACCTTGTGCTGGGGACAATGAAAGGCCACTCTAAAATGTGCAGTTTTGTCACACACAACACAATGCCACAGATGTCTCATGTTTTGAGGGAGTGTGCAATTGGCATGCTGACTGAAATAATGTCCACCAGAGCTGTTGTCAGAGAATTTTATGTTAATTTCTCTACCGTAAGCCACCTCCAACATCATTTTTGAGAATCTGGCAGTACTTCCAACCGACCTCACAAACACAGACCACGTGTAACCACGCCAACCCAGGACCACCACATCCGGCTTCTTCATCTGCAGCATCATCTGAGACCAGCCACCCGGAAAACTGATGAAACTGCTCCCCTGCCCAGTAATGAGAAATCCATAGATTAGGGCCTAATGAATGTATTTCAATTGACTGATTACCTTATATGAACTGTAACTTAGTAAAATCGTTGAAAATTGTTGCATGTTGCGTTTTATATTTTTCTTCAGTATGTATCTCTGTGAGAAAATCATTTTGGTAAATTGCCAATATGGAAAATGAAACAACACTTTTTTTGAATGGATCATTTCAACCAATCACCACCTCAACAGCGATAGGGGTCGTTGGCTTTCATTTGAATGATAGCTTAACCCTCAAAATTCATAAATGTGAGGCTAAAGATATTTATGAGAGGAGCGCAGGATTTGTTTTCTAGTCTGAAAATAACAAGCTGACATTATTTATTACAGTTTGGCGCTTATGACAGTAACATGTTCTGTCCATCAAAGGGAAATTAGCGTAATATAAATTAAATATTATTTGACACATGAGCTGAATACAACAGGTGTAGACTTTACCATCAAATGCTTACTTACACGCACTAAACAAACAATGCAGTTTTAAGAAAGTAGAGTTAAATAAACTAAAGTTTAAAAATGTTTATAATAAAATAACATTAATGAGGTTATATACAGGGGGTACCGGTACAAAGTCAATATGAGGGGTACAGGTTAGTCAAGGTCATTGAGGTAATATTCACATGTACAGTTGAAGTCGGAAGTATACATACACCTCAGCCAAATACATTTAAACTCAGTTTTTCACAATTCCTGACATTTAATCCTAGTAAAAATTCCCTGTCTTAGGTCAGTTAGGATCACCACTTTATTTTAAGAATGTGATATGTCAGAATAATAGTAGAGAGAATTATTTAATTCAGCTTTTATTTCTTTCATCACATTCACAGTGGGTCAGAAGTTTACATACACTCAATTAGTATTTGGTAGCATTGCCTTTAAATACTTTAACTTGGGCCAAACATCTCGATTTCTTTTGATTTTTCCATGATGTCAAGTAAAGAGGCATTGAGTTTCAAGGTAGGCCTTGAAATACATCCACAGGTACACCTCCAATCAACTCAAATGATGTCAACTAGCCTATCAGAAGCTTCTAAAGCCATGACATCATTTTATAGAATTTTCCAAGCTGTTTAAAGGCACAGTCAACTTGATGTATGTAAACTTCTGACCCACTGGAATTGTGATAAAGGGAATTCTAAGTGAAATAGTCTGTAAACAATTGATGGAAAAATTACTTGTGTCATGTTCTAACCGACTTGCCAAAACTATAGTTTGTTAACAAGAAATGTGTGGAGTGGTTGAAAAACAAGTTTCAATGACTTCAACCTAAGTGTATGTAAACTTCCGACTTTAACTGTAGGTAGGGGTGAAGTGACTATGCATAGATAATAAAACAGCGAGTAGCATTAACGTAAAACAATTGGGGGGGAGGGGGAGGGGGGTGCAATGCAAATTCAGCAGTCTTATAGCTTGGGGGTAGAATCTGTTAAAAAGCCTTTTGGACCTGTTCTTGGCACTCCGGTACCACTTGCCGTGCGGTAGCAGAGAGAACAGTCTATGACTAGACTTGGAGCTCCGGTACCACTTGCCGTGCGGTAGCAGAGGGAACAGTCTATGACTAGACTTGGAGCTCCGGTACCACTTGCCGTGCGGTAGCAGAGAGAACAGTCTATGACTAGACTTGGTGCTCCGGTACCGCTTGCCGTGCGGTAGCAGAGAGAACAGTCTATGACTAGACTTGGTGCTCCGCTACCGCTTGCCGTGCGGTAGCAGAGAGAACAGTCTATGACTAGACTTGGTGCTCCGGTACCACTTGCCGTGCGGTAGCAGAGAGAACAGTCTATGATTAGGGTGGCTAAAATAGTTCACAATGTCAAAATAATTTTACGTTTCCATTTAGGATGATACTAAATTAATCACAATCACAGATGAAGTTCCTATGTGAGAATTACCAGAACAATCTGAGATACTGAATGTATTTTCCGCCTACGCAGGTATGGAATCGCCCATAGGGATTGTGATTGGTATGGCAATCTATTTGAGAGTATGTGTGAGGTAGACCTAGAGAGTGAGATTGTTGGAGACAGTACAGAGAGAGGTGAGAGAGCGAGAGAGCGCTAGAGAGAGAGAGAGCGAGAGAGAGAGACATGCAGGGAGTGGGAGCAGACTCTTGATAATGATTCAGCACTGCCCCCCACACAAGCATGCACAAGCACGTACAGTACGCAGGGAGGAGATGAGTGGACCATCACTTTGGAGAGAGAAAGAGAGAGAGAGAGAGAGAGAGAGACAGAGAGAGAGAGAGAGACAGAGAGAGAGAGAGAGACAGAGAGAGGGAGATAGAGAGATAGAGAGAGAGAGAGAGAGAGAGAGAGAGCGAGAGTGTGGGTGGGTGGTGAGAAACAGCCTTGTCACAGCCTCTCAGAGTTACCATGCCATTGGAGAGACATTCTAGAACACAGAGAACCAGCACTCCAGTTCCATTCGGTTCACAGAGTTCTGTGAAACTCCATATTAGGATGTGCGACACTCTTTCATTCCTTTGAAACACACATGCTATAAATGATTGAAAATAGGGATCGTATTACAGTGTGTTATTGTTACAAGTTGACCTAGAAACAGCTCTGCACGAGGAGCTAAAGTTATCTAACAACACAGGCAAATATATACTGTTGTTACCTGTAGCTTTTCCTAGAGTAGGGCAGGTTTGCATGGCCTCATATTCAAATATCAACTATAGCCCTGTTGAATACACATCAAACAAGCAGGCAGTGGAAATTATGCAAAAGATAGAGAGAGAGAGTGGTTTGTGTAACATCAAAAGGTGATTGTGTGTCGTTGGCACAATCAAGGTTTTTTTTTTCAGCACGCGGTCGGTTGAAGTGTGTTGTCATCTGTATCTCAAGACCACCATCAAATACCCTCCAGCTCCATAGGTCTGGGCCTGCATTCACAAAGGGTCTCAGAGTAGGAGTGCTGATCCAAGATCAGGTTCCCCCCCCCCCTCCCCTCTCTCCATTCATTATAATCTGCAAAACTGATCAGCATTCCTACTTTGAGGCGATAGGCCTACATATGGGCCCTAATGTTCCTGTTAACCCCGTACCGTGTATGTGATTGATTGTGTTGTAAGAGCTGGTCGTAAGACACGTGTTCCCTCCGTTCCAGAAGAGGCTGGTGGGCAGGACGCCTCATAAGGAAAGGCTGGAATGGAGTTAGTGGTTACATGGAAACGCTGTGTTTTGATGTCATTCCATTGACTCTGTTCCAGACATTACAATCAGCCCGTCCTCTGATTTACAGTTGGACTCCATTCCACTTCAAAGTCACAACCCAAGTGAAATGAGCTGGGTCCAATATTGGATAAGGGTTCATAAGGGTTCATAAGGGTTCATAATTCCCATGAGGGTTCATCAGACACAAATCAAAGGAATTACGTCTAATATCCGTTGTGATGTTTCATTCATTATTCATTCAGTTCGCAAAGACATGTTATTGATTCAGTTCACGATGACATGTTATTGGTTCAGTTCATAATGACATGTTATTGATTCAGTTCATATTGACATGTTATTGATTCAGTTCATATTGACATGTTATTGGTTCAGTTCATAATGACATGTTATTGATTCAGTTCATATTGACATGTTATTGATTCAGTTCATATTGACATGTTATTGATTCAGTTCATAATGACATGTTATTGATTCAGTTCATAACGACATGTTATTGATTCAGTTCATAATGACATGTTATTGGTTCAGTTCATAATGACATGTTATTGATTCAGTTCATATTGACATGTTATTGATTCAGTTCATATTGACATGTTATTGATTCAGTTCATAATGACATGTTATTGATTCAGTTCATAACGACATGTTATTGATTCAGTTCATAATGACATGTTATGGATTCAGTTCATAATGGCATGTTATTGATTCAGTTCATATTGACATGTTATTGATTCAGTTCGCGACGACATGTTATTGATTCAGTTCATATTGACATGTTTCCATAACACAACGTTACCTACACTAGTGGTTAGAAGCAGCTTTTCCTGTTGTCAGTCGTCAGTTTGGAGTGGCTCCTACACAGCGAATTCTCCAGTGGTGTATCAACCCGGACAGTGTTAATATTTAACACTGGGCCAGTGTGTACATGAGCCCACACTTTTTCAGTGTTATAAATTAACACTGTTCTTAGTGCTTGAACTGCACTGTTGGTTAAGGGCTTTTAATAAGTAAAGCATTTCACGCTAAGGTCTACTACACTTGTTGTACTCGGCGCATGTGACAAATAAAGTTTGATTTGATTTGACGAGGTACTTTGTCAGTGTTAAGGAAATGAACACTTTCAGTGTTACGCAATAAGAGCTTATATTATATTTTTAATACTAGGAAGTCTATACAGTTTGAAACAATGGTATTATGCAATAACAGCTCATGTAGCATTTTCTGACTACTATATTATAATAACCCTCGTGGTTTACAGGCCACATAAGGTCTTGAAGTAGGGTTGAACAATTTCGGTTACTTTCTCCAAATTCCCACATATCCCGGTTGAAGGATTCCAGGTTTCCTGCTTCTTCCCTCCCATTTCCAAAGAATCTTCCAACCCGGACTTCTTGAAAAACCCTGGGAATTATGGCGAAGTTGCCAACATTTTGCAACCCTATCTGCAAATCACCTTATACTGGCTTGCAAAAGGTGTAATTCCTATTGGAATCAAGCTTGCATTTAGAATGCCTGCCAGGGTGAGGAACCTTGTGAGTAGAGGACCTAAGGCATTTAAACTGGAACAACCATTTCAGTTACTTTAGCAACAAGAACAAAAAACTAACTGATTGATATAGTTTACAAAAATGTATGTTATTTATCTTTGTATAGAATAATATGAATAACTAAATCAACGTGCATGCAAAAAAACACAGATTTTTTAAAAAAACAATCCAAGAAAATCAACCTGCAGTAGATTTAATTAAACACTCACAGAGTTAATTTAACACTCACAGAGTTAATTTAACACTCACAGAGTTAATTTAACACTCACAGAGTTAATTTAACACCTGAATCTACAATATAAATGTGATACTTTAAAATCATGACTTAGTAACACTAGCCAGTTTGCTGTGTTGGCGACTGAGGGTTCAGTATGCAAAGTGCCAGTACCAGTTAGGATTCGCAACAAATGCCTCACAACGCTGATTACATCCTGGAAAAATACACACACGTGCGAGTGCGAACGCTGACACACACATACACACACACACACACACACACACACACACACATACACACACACGCATTGCACTGCACTGTTGGTTATTAAGGGCCTGTAAGTAAAGCATTTCACGGTTTAGTCTACACTTGTTGTATTCGGCGCATGTGGCAAATAAAGTTTGATTTGACACACACACACACATACACACACACACATACACACACACACACACACACACACACACACACACACACACACACATACACACACACACACATACACACACACATACACACATACACACACACACATACACACACACACATACAGACATACACACACACACATACACATACACACACACACACACACACACACATACACACACGCACATGCACGCACATACACAAACACACACACCAGGTCTATCTTCTTGTTTTCTCACAATTTGGTTGGGTCTAATTGTGTCCTGGGGCTCTGTGGGGTCTTTTTGTGCTTGTAAAAGAAAGACCAGCTTGCTTAGGGGACTCTTACCATCTATTGGTGATGGCTTTGTTCTACGTTGTACACTGAGAGTGAAATTGCACAATTCTACATGCAAAGTCTCAATTTGGTGTTTGTTCCATTTAGTGAATTCTTGGTTGGTGAGCGGACCCCAGACCTCAAAAGGGTAATCATAATTTTGCACGCCCCATTTTTCAGTTTTTGATTTGTTAAAAAAGTTTGAAATATCCAATAAATGTCGTTCCACTTCATGATTGTGTCCCACTTGTTGTTGATTCTTCACAAAAAAATACAGTTTTATATCTTTATGTTTGAAGCCTGAAATGTGGCAAAAGGTCGCAAAGTTCAAGGGGGCCGAATACTTTCGCAAGGCACTGTATCTATCTAGCTTCTGGCCTGAGTAACAGACAGTTTACGTTGGGCATGTCAGTCATCCGAACTTCCGAATACTGCCCCCTAGCCTTAAGAAGTTAAAGTTAGTGAGGCAGATATGAGACTCCAGCTTCATAGATGTTTGCAGTTCGTTCCAGTCAGCAGAGAACTGAAAGGAAAGGCGTCCAAAGGAGGAATTGTGCTGTGAAATATATCTGCTGGAGTGTGTGCTACAGGTGGGTGTTGCTATGGTGACCAGTGAGCTGAGATAAGGTGGGATGTTACCTAGCAAAGATGTATAGATGACATGGAGCCAGTGGGTTTGGCGACAAATATGAAGCGAGGGCCAGCCAACGAGAGCATACAGCAGTGGTGGGTGGTATATGGGGCTTTGGTGAAAAAAAGGATGGCACTGTGATAAACTGTGTCCAATTTGCAGAGTAGAGTGTTGGGGGCTATTTTGTAAATGACATCGCCAAAGTCAAGGATCGGAAGGATAGTCAGTTTTACGAGGGTATGTTTGGCAGCATGAGTGAAGGATGCTTTGTTGCAAAATAGGAAGCCGATTCTAGATTTAATTTTGGAGTGGAGATGCTTAATGTGAGTCTCTAAGGAAAGTTTACAATCTAACCAGACACCCAGGTATTTGTAGTTGTCCACATATTCAGAAGTCAGAACCGTCCAGAGTCGTGATGCTGGATGGGCATGCAGGTGTGGTCAGCGATCGGTAGAAAAGCATTCATTTAATTTTACTTGTATTTAAGAGATTGTGGACTTCAGGAAACAGCAGAGGGAACACCCCCCTATCCACATCGATGGAACAGTAGTGGAGAGGGTAGCAAGTTTTAAATTCCTCGGCATACACATCACAGACAAACTGAATTGGTCCACTCACACAGACAGCATCGTGAAGAAGGCGCAGCAGCGCCTCTTCAACCTCAGGAGGCTGAAGAAATTTGGCTTGTCACCAAAAGCACTCACAAACTTCTACAGATGCACAATCGAGAGCATCCTGGCGGGCTGTATCACCGCCTGGTATGGCAACTGCACCGCCCTCAACCGTAAGGCTCTCCAGAGGGTAGTGAGGTCTGCACAACGCATCACCGGGGGCAAACTACCTGCCCTCCAGGACACCTACACCACCCGATGTCACAGGAAGGCCATAAAGATCATCAAGGACATCAACCACCCGAGCCACTGCCTGTTCACCCCGCTATCATCCAGAAGGCGAGGTCAGTACAGGTGCATCAAAGCTGGGACCGAGAGACTGAAAAACAGCTTCTATCTCAAGGCCATCAGACTGTTAAACAGCCACCACTAACACTGAGTGGCTGCTGCCAACACACTGACACTGACTCAACTCCAGCCACTTTAATAATGGGAATTGATGGGAAATGATGTAAATATATCACTAGCCACTTTAAACAATGCTACCTTATATAAATGTTACTTACCCTACATTATTCATCTCATACGCATATGTATATACTGTACTCTATATCATCGACGGTATCCTTATGTAATACATGTATCACTAGCCACTTTATACTATACTATGCCACTTTGTTTACATACTCATCTCATTTGTACATACTGTACCCGATACCATCTACTGTATCTTGCCTATGCTGCTCTGTACCATCACTCATTCATATATCCTTATGTACATATTCTTTATCCCCCTTACACTGTGTACAAGACAGTAGTTTTGGAATTGTTAGTTAGATTACTTGTTATTACTGCATTGTCGGAACTAGAAGCACAAGCATTTCGCT
The DNA here is from genome assembly GCF_045791955.1 of Oncorhynchus clarkii lewisi. Lineage (NCBI taxonomy): Eukaryota > Metazoa > Chordata > Actinopteri > Salmoniformes > Salmonidae > Oncorhynchus > Oncorhynchus clarkii. The sequence continues at coordinate 41,414,901 of NC_092175.1, read as the reverse complement.
ACACTCGCATTAACATCTGCTAACCATGTGTATGTGACAAATAAAATTTGATTTGATTTGATTTGATTTGAGAAGTTGGAGGCCTCGGAAGGAGAGTTGTATCTCCTAATATTCTCTCTCTCTCTCTCTCTCTCTCTCTCTCTCTCTCTCTCTCTCTCTCTCTCTCTCTCTCTCTCGCTCTCTTTCTCTGTCACTCTCTTGAAATGTATTTCCTGATATTCTCTCTCTCTCTCTCTCTCTCTCTCTCTCTCTCTCTCTCTCACTCAAGCTCTCCTGAAATGTATTTCCTGATGTTCTCTCTCATGTTAAATGTTTTTCATGATATTCTTTTACAGTATTATATCCTTTGTTGTCTAATCCAGATTACTAGGACCAGAGCCTGTTCTCTGGACCAGCTGAACCGTACCGTCCAGAATGTTCCAGACCCTGTTCTCTGTAGACCAGCTGAACCGTACAGTCCAGAATCTTCCAGACCCTGTTTTCTGTAGACCAGCTGAACCGTACAGTCCAGAATGTTCCAGACCCTGTTTTCTGTAGACCAGCTGAACCCAACAGTCCAGAATGTTCCAGACCCTGTTTTCTGTAGACCAGCTGAACCCTACAGTCCAGAATGTTCCAGACCCTGTTCTCTGGACCAGCTGAACCGTACAGTCCAGAATGTTCCAGACCCTGTTCTCTGGACCAGCTGAACCGTACAGCCCAACACATTGTTCCAGACCCTGCTCTGTAGACCAGCTGAACCCTACAGCCCAACACATTGTTCCAGACCCTGCTCTGTAGACCAGCTGAACCCTACAGCCCAACACATTGTTCCAGACCCAGCTCTGTAGACCAGCTGAACCCTACAGCCCAACACATTGTTCCAGACCCTGCTCTGTAGACCAGCTGAACCCTACAGCCCAACACATTGTTCCAGACCCTGCTCTGTAGACCAGCTGAACCCTACAGCCCAACACATTGTTCCAGACCCTGCTCTGTAGACCAGCTGAACCCTACAGCCCAACACATTGTTCCAGACCCTGCTCTGTAGACCAGCTGAACTCTACAGCCCAACACATTGTTCCAGACCATGCTCTGTAGACCAGCTGAACCCTACAGCCCAACACATTGTTACAGACCCTGCTCTGTAGACCAGCTGAACACTACAGTCCAGAATGTTCCAGACCCTGCTCTGTAGACCAGCTGAACCCTACAGCCCAACACATTGTTCCAGACCCTGTTCTGTAGACCAGCTGAACCCTACAGTCAAACACATTGTTCCAGACCCTGCTCTGTAGACCAGCTGATCACTACAGTCCAGAATGTTCCAGACCCTGCTCTGTAGACCCGCTGAACACTACAGTCCAGAATGTTCCAGACCAATCTCTGTTGACCAGCTGAACCCTACAGTCCAACACATTGTTCCAGAACCTGTTCTGTAGACCAGCTGAACCCAACAGCCCAGCACATTGTTCCAGACCAATCTCTGTAGACCAGCTGAACCCAACAGCCCAGCACATTGTTCCAGACCCTGCTCTGTAGACCAGCTGAACACTACAGCCCAATACATTGTTCCAGATCCTGCTCTGTAGACCAGCTGAACACTACAGCCCAATACATTGTTCCAGACCCTGCTCTGTAGACCAGCTGAACACTACAGCCCAATACATTGTTCCAGATCCTGCTCTGTAGACCAGCTGAACACTACAGTCCAGAATGTTCCAGACCCTGCTCTGTAGACCCGCTGAACACTACAGTCCAGAATGTTCCAGGCCAGAATGTTCCAGACCCTGCTCTGTAGACCCGCTGAACACTACAGTCCAGAATGTTCCAGGCCAGAATGTTCCAGGCCCTGCTCTGTAGACCAGCTGAACCCTACAGCCCAATACATTGTTCCAGAGCCTACTCTGTAGACCAGCTGAACACTACAGTCCAGAATGTTCCAGACCCTGCTCTGTAGACCCGCTGAACACTACAGTCCAGAATGTTCCAGACCAATCTCTGTTGACCAGCTGAACCCTACAGTCCAACACATTGTTCCAGAACCTGTTCTGTAGACCAGCTGAACCCAACAGCCCAGCACATTGTTCCAGACCAATCTCTGTAGACCAGCTGAACCCAACAGCCCAGCACATTGTTCCAGACCCTGCTCTGTAGACCAGCTGAACACTACAGCCCAATACATTGTTCCAGATCCTGCTCTGTAGACCAGCTGAACACTACAGCCCAATACATTGTTCCAGACCCTGCTCTGTAGACCAGCTGAACACTACAGCCCAATACATTGTTCCAGATCCTGCTCTGTAGACCAGCTGAACACTACAGTCCAGAATGTTCCAGACCCTGCTCTGTAGACCCGCTGAACACTACAGTCCAGAATATTCCAGGCCAGAATGTTCCAGACCCTGCTCTGTAGACCCGCTGAACACTACAGTCCAGAATGTTCCAGGCCAGAATGTTCCAGGCCCTGCTCTGTAGACCAGCTGAACCCTACAGCCCAATACATTGTTCCAGAGCCTACTCTGTAGACCAGCTGAACCCTACAGTCCAGAATGTTCCAGATATACTCAGATGTACATCATACAAGGTGACGGATACTCATTATTTTAAATATACATTTGTATTTGTTTACAGTGAGCTCCAAAAGTATTGGGACAGTAACAAATGTTTAGTAGTTTTGGCTCTGTACTCCAACATTTTCATTGCATCTTAGGAATATGGGACCAAATACTTAGCTTTTGACTATTTTAGCACATATTGAAGTGAATTTGTCCCAACACTTTTGGTCCACTAAAATGGGGACTATGTTCAAAAAGGGCTGTCATTTCTAAACGATTAACCCGATATGGATGAAAATACTGACTGTCTGGACTTTAACCTCATACTCATTGTATTATTAAATATCCAGAGTGCTGGAGTACAGAGCCAGAAAAACACACAGAGTGTCTCTGTCCCGATACTGTTGGAGCTCACTGGAAATAAAACATAGAGCTCACTGGAAATAAAATATAGAACTACATAGAGCTCTCTGGAAATAAAACATAGAGCTACATAGAGCTCTCTGGAAATAAAACATAGAGCTACATAGAGCTCTCTGGAAATAAAACATAGAGCTACATAGAGCTCTCTAGAAATAAAACATAGAGCTACATAGAGCTCACTGGAAATAATTAGCTTTTGCAAAAGTAGTAGCTACAATTTCTTCATGAATCATGAAACAACATGACATAACATGACATAACACAGAACATTAATAGACAAGAACAGCTCAAAGACAGAACTATACCAGTTTATAAAATCCACACGTAGCCTAACCTGTATCTCCGCACACTGACTCGGTACCGGAGCCCCCTGTTTATAGCCTCGTTATTGTAATGTTAGTGTGTTACTTTTCTTTAACTATTTTTACTTTAGTTTATTAAGTTACAATTTTTTTAACTGTATCTTGAACTGATATTTGATATTATATAAGGAGATGGAATCATGATTTTATGATGACATGTTTTATATGTAATGTAATATAATCCTACCACACTGTTGTTGTTTCCATATTTACTTACTATACTTGTTGATGTTAATGAATGTTAAAGGGGAACTTTTAGTTGTTCTAAACATTCAGTTGATTTATTTATTTTCTATTACAACTTGCTGTTACTGTTTCCAGAGTCTATTTCACTTCATTCATTATTTTATCTAGACCGTTAATTATATTCCATTACAGAAATGTTTTAAGATCTTTTGAGTGGTTTAAGTTGTGTTAAATGTATTGTACACATGTCATTTCTCTATGATACTAGTGTGTAACATTTAAATGACAGTATCTGTTCTGGTGCTGGTGGTGGTCTTCATTTAAAGGGGTAATCTGTGACGGGGGCATCCGTTTTAGATTTTTTAATCAATGTATGTTCATTCTTGAAGAATATGACTTACAAATGCCTCATGAGCTTAATTCAACTGTCCTTTTCCATCAGAACCCAAAATATTAACTAGTTTTATTCCATTGTTTGTAAACAATGTAATTGTAAACAAACACGGTTAAGTCTCAAAAACATAATTTAAACTATAATGTTGATATCATGGATGGTCATCCTGTATAGTCTCAGAAACATAGTTTTAACTATAATGTTGATATCATAGATGGTCATCCTGTATAGTCTCAGAAACATATGTTAAACTATAATGTTGATATCATGGATGGTCATCCTGTATAGTCTCAGAAACATAGTTTTAACTATAATGTTGATATCATGGATGGTCATCCTTTATAGTCTCAGAAATATATGTTAAACTATAATGTTGATATCATGGATGGTCATCCTTTATAGTCTCAGAAATATATGTTAAACTATAATGTTGATATGATGGATGGTCATCCTGTATAGTCTCAGAATCATAGTTTAAACTATAATGTTGATATGATGGATGGTCATCCTGTATAGTCTCAGAAATATATGTTAAACTATAATGTTGATATGATGGATGGTCATTCTGTATAGTCTCAGAAATATATGTTAAACTATAATGTTGATATCATGGATGGTCATCCTGTATAGTCTCAGAAATATATGTTAAACTATAATGTTGATATGATGGATGGTCAGTACATGAAATCATTGCTCTGTCCATTAATTTGAGAGTGGTTACATTTCTCTAGCCCCATCCTTCAGTTTTTACCAAAATAGTGGTAGGGTTTACGCTTTGTTATTGGTTGAACTGCAGATTGCCCTTTAAAATTAAGTATTTGACTATGGTACACTCATCCTTTTCGCAGTAAAAAAAAATCAATAAAGTTATGAAAATGAAACTAATTTGTTTCATTTTTTTGTTTTATACTTATTTCAAGAAACAGAGGAAGCAATAGAAGGATTTTAGACCTGACCTCAGATCATCAGTAAGTCACTAGGAACGCTGTCTACTGTTGTATACATAGTGTTAGACCTGTCATGACGTTGCCCTCTTTGGGTACAGCGAGCACCATCCCCCACTCTCTGCTTCTACAACCAGACTGCTGTGGTCAGAGTGAGGTCGTAAGTTCCTAGGGCAGACCCTGCCTCATGGCCACACAGTATAGAGATAGAGTGAAGTTTCGAACAAAGGAATTTCTTCAACCTCACAGGACTTGAGGTCCGAACAACGTTTACGTTCCGGAGAAGGTATAAAAGATCGGTGAAGAATCCAGCTACGAACTGGTCCGTTTGTTACAACTTGGGAAGCTCATGTGAGACGGTGTGGCCACATTACCATAACGCTGTTTATATAATAGCCTCAGATATGAGGTTTACATGTAATTGTTGTATAAGGTGAATGAGTGAGGATGATACTGTTTGTAAAATTGTGTAATGTGGACTAATGAAGGAAACTCCAATTTGTTTTTTGAGTTTAACTAAATCAGAGGACCGCCAATGAGCCCAGTTAGGGTCAGGCATCCTGGGACAGCGCCTTTTCTGCAATTCCGAATAAAACTCAACTTTGAGAAATTCTCGGTAGACCATGTTTCTCTCAATCACGGGAGGACAAAGGTTGCAGAACATTGCTGAATCTTTTAACCATACCACGTGGTTAAACTCTTGGTCTATCGATACCGACAGAATAAGAACAAGTCTTTGATATTAATTACTAGTCTGCAGCTAGGAATTCGGTATCATTGAACGCGAAGAACGACAACCGCCGAAACATCCATTCTACAACAACATGAATGAATGTCACTCTGAACTATCAACTATAACCACGACAGAGAGAGAGACGGACAATTCTACAAAAGAAACAAACTTCTCAACAGCGATCAAGACGACACACTGAACGTAAATATATATATTGATTGCAATTGTTCCCAAATGAGTGAGCGTTCATGTGTAAAGGATTAGCATTTAAATTGTTATAATTATCACTTTGTAGTGACTTCTTAGTCGACCCCCACTTCCCCTTTTGTCTAACAAGCTGCCATGCCGGTTTAGCCCACTAGGGCACGTTCTCCTATCATTTCTTGTAGCCATATTTACTTTGTTGTTTTGTTTATGCATTTCTGTGAATTACTTAGTTAGCAATAAATAAATGATTTAAGACAATTGATGTATGGATGACTCATAGTGAAGACTGGGTTCGTGCAGATAACCAACAATTTACGACGTTTGGAATTAGACTTACGTGAGGTAAAATAAATAATTAATTAATCAGAAGACTATTGATCAGATATGAAAATATCTGAAAGGTTATATTGGGAAATTATAACTTTGTAATCTTTGTACTATTTTCCTTGGTGCCCCGACTTCCTAGTTAATTACAGTTACATGATTAATCAGTTTGATCGCGTGTCAATTTAATGATAGTAAAGACACGACAGACCTGACCTCAGATCATCAGTAAGTCAATAGGAACACTGTTTTGTACATGATGTTTAAACCTGAACTCTGGGTTGACAACAGGCACAAAACGTACTTGGCAGCAACTGAAGATGAAATATAAAAATACACTTCAAACATATTTACATTGCAAGCTACCTAATTAAACAGCATTCAGTGGCTACATTCAACATGTGATTGTCACACCCTGATCAGTATCACCTGTCCTCGTTATTGTCTCCACCCACTCCAGGTGTCACTTGTTTTCCCCAGTATATTTATCCCTGTGTTTCCTGTCTCTGTGCCAGTTAGTCTTGTATGTTTCCAAGTCAACCAGAGTTTTTCCGTTCTTCTGCTTTTTGCATTTTCCTTTTTCTATAACTCCGGGTTTTGTCCCTTGTCTGGTTCTGGATTTTGTACCCGCCTGCCAGACCATGAGCTGTTCTGCCACGCTGTACCTCCTAGACTCTGATCTGATTTGGACCTTTTTGCCTGTCCACGACCATTCTCTTGCCTAGCTCTTTGGATTAATAAACATTGTAAGACTCCAACCATCTGCCTCCTGTGTATGCATTTGGGTCTCGCCTTGTGCGTTGATTGTACAAACTGGCCATGACAGACCCTGCAGACATGGATCAGCTCTGCCACGCTGTCTCTCTGCAGGAAGCGATTGGGAGAAATCAGGAGTTGCTACAGGCCCTTTGGAAGGGCTCAGTTCCTTGACGGAACGCCACGACCATGGGTTAAAGGCTATTATTGAGCAAATCAGGGAGTTAGCTCAGGCTGTCTGCCAGCTCTGAAAAACCACAATCAGCCAGTCATTTTTTTCCTATCTGTGGTGAGTTGGTACAGCCTATCCTGACTTCCTGTGAACCCTGCCTACATCCTCCATAGTGATATTCGGGGAATCCTGGTGCCTGCCTGGGTATTCTTTCTCAGTGCTCTATTATTTTTGAGCTACAGCCATCTTTGTTTTCTTCAGACTGATCGAAGATGGCGTATATAATTACGCTGATGTCGGGAAGGGCGCTCTCCTGGGCTATGGCAGTTTGGGAACAAAATCTGCCATTTGAGGGAACTTGGAGGAATTCATGGCGGAGGTGAGAAGTTTTTGAGTCTCTGTTATCTGTGAGAAAGGCAGCCAGCAAACTGCTTGACTTACGTCAACTCCCATAGTGTGGCAGATTATGAGACAGACTTTCTCACGTTGGCCGCCGAGAGTGCCTAGAATACGGAGTCTCTTTTCGATACTTTTCTGCACGGATTATCTGAGGATGAGCTAGCTGCTCGGGAACTGCTGGTGGACCTCGACACCCTTATCGCACTAACCATTAAAATTAATGGACGCCTAAGGGAACGCAAGAGTGAGGAGGTCTGGTCTCGGGTACACTCGTGCTCCCGATATGGTGAGTTTACGTCCTATGGAATCCAGAAGTTTCCGAAGGCAGCTCTTCTGAGAGGAGCCAAAGCCACCTGAGCGCTCTCGTGAATCTACGACAGGTGAGTTGGATACTCCTGAGCCTGTGCTGTTGAGAAGAACTAGGCTATCAGTTTGGAAGCTCTCATGGAGAATCAAAAGTAACTGTTGTCTGTACTGTGAAGGGGCAGAACATTTTATAGCCACCTTCCCTATTAGGAAACCCTTGTCTCTAGTGGGTACCAGTACTATGGTGAGTCAGACTAGGAGTTCCCTAATTCCCATCACCTGCACACCCCTTTTTGCTCTTGTTCTGTGGGGAGACCAGTCTGTCCGGGTGCTCATTGACTCTGGGGCTGATGAAAATCTTATGGATGCCACAATAGCTTCGTAGCTTGGTATTCCCACTCAGCCTCTCTCTGTGCCCATGGAGGCTAGGGCACTGGACGGCCCCCACTATAGGTGAAGTCACCCATAGTACTGTGCCCATTCAATTACAGGTTTATAGTAACCACTGTGAGACAGAGTTCCTCCTCATTACCTCTCCCCATATTCCGGTGGTTATGGGATTTTCCTGGCTTCAAAAGCACAATCCGATGATTGATTGGACCACAAGCTCCATCCTGGGTTGGAGCCCATTTTGTCATTCCCACTTCCTTCAAGTAGATCAGTCTTCCTCAAGTCATCTTCCTCGGGATCTTAGCAAGACTGTGGATGTCTCTGCTATAACCACAGACTACCATGACCTACAGGAAGTGTTCAGAAAAGGCACGTGCTACTTCCCTTCCCCCACACCATCCTTATGATTGTGCCATTGATCTTCTCCGAGGCACCATATCACCTCGGGGTCGATTGTATTCTCTGTCTGGACCAGAGACCTACCGCCGCTTTCAAGGTGTGGGGCTCTAACCCGGAAGCTTACGAGAAATCCTGCTATGCCCCGCGACGAACCATCAATCAGGCAAAGCGTCAATACAGGGCTAAGATTAAATAAATCTACTCCGGCTTCGACGCTCGTCTTATGTGGCAGGGCTTGCAAACTATTACAAACTACAAAGGGAAGCACAGCCGCGAGCTGCCCAGTGACACGAGTCTACCAGACGAGCTAAATCCCTTCTATGCTCGCTTCGAGGCAAGCAACACTGAGGCATGCATATGAGAGCATCAACTGTTCCGGACTACAGTGTGCTCACGCTCTCTGTAGCCGACGTGAGTAAGACCTTTAAACAGGTCAACATAAACAAGGCTGCGGGGCCAGACGGATTACCAGGACAGGACGTGTGCTCCAGGCATGTGCTGACCAACTGGCAGGTGTCTTCACTGACATTTTCATCATGTCCCTGATTGAGTCTGTAATATCAACATGTTTCAAGCAGACCACCATAGTCCCTGTGCCCAGAACACAAAGGCAACCTGCCTCAATGGCTACAGACCTGTAGCACTCACATCCGTAGCCATGAAGTGCTTTGAAAGGTTGGAAATGGCTCACATCAACACCATTATCCCAGAAACCCTAGACCCACTCCAATTTGCATACCGCCCAAACAGATCCACAGATGATGCAATCTCTATTGCACTCCACACTGCCCTTTCCCACCTGGACCAAAGGAACACTTATGTGAGAATGCTATTCATTGACTACAGCTCAGAGTTCAACACCAAAGTACCCTCAAAGCTCATCACTAAGCTAAGGATCCTGGAACTAAACACCTCGCTCTGCAAATGGATCCTGGACTTCCTGACAGGCCCCGCCAGGTGGTGAGGGTAGGTAGCAACACATCGACCATGCTGATCCTCAACACTGGAGCTCACCAGGGGTGCGTGCTCAGTCCCCTCTTGTACTCCCTGTTCACCCACGACCGCATGGCCAGGCACAACTCCAACACCATCGCTAAGTTTGCAGACAACCCAACAGTGGTAGGCCTGATCCCCGACAACGATGAGACAGCCTATAGGTAGGAGGTCAGAGACCTGGCCGGGTGGTGCCAGAATAACAAAGTAACCAAGACTAAGGAGATGATTGTGGACTACAGGAAAAGGAGGACCGAGCACGCCCCCATTCTGATCGACTGGGCTGTAGTGGAGCAGGTTCAGAGCTTCAAGTTCCTTGGTGTCCACATCAGCAACAAACTAGAATTGTCCAAATACACCAAGACAGCTGTGAAGAGGGCACGACAAAGACTATTCCCCCTCAGGAAACTAAAAAGATTTGGCATGGGTCCTCAGATCCTCAAAAGGTTCTACAGTTGCACCATCGAGAGCATCCTGACTGGTTGCATCACTGCCTGGTACGGCAATTGCTCTGTCTCTGACCGCAAGGCACTACAAAGGGTAGTACGTACTGCCCAGCACATCACTGTGGCAAAGCTGCCTGCCAACCAGGACCTCTACACCAGGCGATGTCAGAGGAAGGCCCTAGAAATTGTCAAAGACCTCAGCCACCCCAGTCATAGACTGTTCTCTCTACTACCGCATGGCAAGCAGTACCGGAGTGCCAAGTCTAGGAGAAAAAGGCTTCTCAACAGTTTTTACCCACAATCCATAGATTCCTGAACAGGTACTATTGGACTATTGGACCTGGACTATTTGCATTGTGTACCCCCCTCCCGCAACCCCTCTTTTTACGCTGCTGCTACTTTGTTTATCATATATGCATAGTCACTATAACTATACACTCATGTACATACTACCTCAATCAGCCTGACTAACCCGTGTCTGTATGTAGCCTCACTACTTTTATAGCCTCGCTACTGTATTTAGCCTGTCTTTTTACTGTTTTATTTCTTTACTTACCTATTGTTCACCTAATACCTTTATTGCACTATTGGTTAGAGCCTGTAAGTAAGCATTTCACTGTAAGGTCTACACTTGTTGTATTCGATGCACGTGACAAATAATCTTTGATTTGACCAAAGCTATGGAGGAATGCATAGAGGAGTCTTTGGTCACTGGGGCCATTCATCTGCATCTCCTGCCGACGTAGGGTTTTTCTTTGTGAAGAAGGACAAGACCCTGCATCCACGCATTGACTACCGGGGACTTAATTACACTATTGTCAAGAATTGTTACCCCCAGGCCTCCCGGGTGGCGCAGTGGTTAAGGGCGCTGTACTGCAGCGCCAGCTGTGCCATCAGAGTCCCTGGGTTTGCGCCCAGGCTCTGTCGTAACCGGCCGCGACCGGGAGGTCCGTGGGGCGACGCACAATTAGCGGCAACCTAGCGTCGCCCGGGTTAGGGAGGGCTTGGTCGGTAGGGGTGTCCTTGTCTCATCGCGCACCAGCGCGGGCTGGGCGCAGTGGTGGATTGGCCTTAACCAACATCCAGGGTGCAGTTGCAACGGTTTCATGGATTTGCAGACTTGTACTGCCGTTTTCAGCCCCCCTCTGAGCACTCACCTCTCCCAAGGTACGGGTCAGATGGTCTCCAACTGTCGACAAAGCCTTTGTGGACCTGAAGCATCGGTTCACAACAGCACCCATCCTCATCCATCTGAACCCCTTGCGTCAATTTGTGGTGGAAGTGCATGCTTCGGATGTTAGAGTGGGGGCCATCCTGTCCCAGGGACTTGCCCAGGACCAGAAGCTTCATCCCTGTGCTTCCATTCCCATCGTCTCAATCCTGCTGAAAGGAGCTACGAAGTTGGTAACCGAGAACTCCTGATGGCGTTGGAAGGGTGGAGGCACTGGCTGGAAGGAGTAGAACAGCCCTTCCCTGTCTGGACCGACCATAAAAACCTGAAATATAAGTATATAAGTACAGCAAAGCGCCTCAACTCAAGGCAGGCCCGGTGGGCCCTCCTGTTCACCAGGTTTAATCGCCCAGGGTCAAAGAATGTGATGCCTGACTTCCCTCTTCCTACAGTTCCTCTGCCACACCTTCGACCTCTGAAACCATTCAACCAACCTACTGCATGCCTTGCTGCCACTGTGGATTGGGGTATTGAGAACCTGGTCCGTGAGGCACAACGCTCACAGCCTGGACCTGAAGGGGGCCCTGTGTTTCCTGTCTATCTGTGCCAGTTTGTCTTGTATGTTTCCAAGTCAACTAGCGTTTTTCCTGTTCTGCTTTTTGCATTCCTTTTCTAGTCCTCCCGGTTTTGACCCTTGACTGGTTCTGGACTCTGTACCCGCCTGCCTGACCTTTCTGCGAGCCGTTCTGCCACGCTGTACCTCCTGGACTCTGATTTTGTTTTGACCCTTTTTGCCTGTCCACGACCATTCTCTTGCCTACCCTTTTCGATTAATAAACATTGTAAGACTCCAACCATCTGTTTCATGTGTCTGCATTTGGGTCTCACCTTGATAGTCATATATTTAAGTAGTTAGTTACATTTACAGTCAACTGTATATAAACTTCTGACCCACTGGAATTGTGATACAGTTAACAATTTTGGGAAAAATGACTTGTCATGCACAAAATGTCCTAACCGACTTGCAAAAACTATAGTTTGTTAATTAACAACACATTTGTGGAGTGGTTGAAAAACGAGTTTTAATGACTCCAACCTAAGTGTATGTAAACTTCCGACTTCAATTGTACATTCATCCTCAGTGACGCTCCCACCCATCCATATTAGACATAACTTGGCACACTGATTTTATTGTAGTGGTATAATTCTTTGTAATTGACTACTGTTACTTTTTCAGATTCTCAGTTGTCCTTCAGACATCTATTTGAAGGTGACTCAGTTATATATTTGAAAATGTTTAATGTGGTGTGGACACTGATGTAAAAAACAAAGTTCAAATTAGGTGGGGGACTTTTCTGGGTAAAGTTATAAGTTAAATGTCTAATCTTCATCTTTTACCAGATACTGATGATGTAATATGTATGGTAGAGCCTTCTGCCAAAACAGACCTCCATGCAGTTATAACTTCTCTTAATACTCCACAGATTTTTCATAATGGGTTAGAGTAGAACACCACAATTGTCACGTTCTTTTGTGTTTTCCTTGTTTTAGTGTTGGTCAGGACGTGAGCTGGGTGGGCATTTTATGTTGGATGTCTAGTTTGTCTGTTTCTGTGTTTGGCCTGATATGGTTCTCAATCAGAGGCAGGTGTTAGTCGTTGTCTCTGATTGGGAACCATATTTAGGTAGCCTGTTTTGTCATTGTGGGTTGTGGGTGATTGTCTATGTCTAGTTGCATGTTAGCACTATGTTTCATTAGCAGTCACGGTCGGTTGTTGTTGTGTTAGCTTGTTCAGTTTACGTCGAGTTTTTCATCATTCAATAAAAGGAATGCATTCATACCACGCTGCGCTTTGGTCCGCTTCATATGACTAATGCATCCATACCACGCTGCGCTTTGGTCCTCTTCATACAACTAATGCATCCATACCACGCTGCGCTTTGGTCCTCTTCATACAACTAATGCATCCATACCACGCTGCGCTTTGGTCCTCTTCATATGACTAATGCATCCATACCACGCTGCGCTTTGGTCCTCTTCATATGACTAATGCATCCATACCACGCTGCGCTTTGGTCCTCTTCATACAACTAATGCATCCATACCACGCTGCGCTTTGGTCCTCTTCATATGACTAATGCATCCATACCACGCTGCGCTTTGGTCCTCTTCATATGACTAATGCATCCATACCACGCTGCGCTTTGGTCCTCTTCATATGACTAATGCATTCATACCACGCTGCGCTTTGGTCCTCTTCATATGACTAATGCATCCATACCACGCTGCGCTTTGGTCCGCTTCATATGACTAATGCATCCATACCACGCTGCGCTTTGGTCCGCTTCATATGACTAATGCATCCATACCACGTTGCGCTTTGGTCCGCTTCATATGACTAATGCATCCATACCACGCTGCGCTTTGGTCCTCTTCATATGACTAATGCATCCATACCACGCTGCGCTTTGGTCCTCTTCATATGACTAATGCATCCATACCACGCTGCGCTTTGGTCCTCTTCATATGACTAATGCATTCATACCACGCTGCGCTTTGGTCCTCTTCATATGACTAATGCATCCATACCACGCTGCGCTTTGGTCCTCTTCATATGACTAATGCATCCATACCACGCTGCGCTTTGGTCCTCTTCATATGACTAATGCATTCATACCACGCTGCGCTTTGGTCCTCTTCACACGACTACTGCATCCATACCACGCTGCGCTTTGGTCCTCTTCATACGACTAATGCATCCATACCACGCTGCGCTTTGGTCCTCTTCATACGACTAATGCATCCATACCACGCTGCGCTTTGGTCCTCTTCATATGACTAATGCATCCATACCACGCTGCGCTTTGGTCCGCTTCATATGACTAATGCATCCATACCACGCTGCGCTTTGGTCCGCTTCATATGACTAATGCATCCATACCACGCTGCGCTTTGGTCCTCTTCATACGACTAATGCATCCATACCACGCTGCGCTTTGGTCCGCTTCATACGACTAATGTGTTATTTTCAGTACAGGAGGATGATGAAGACACCTTGTCAGCTGCCACAGAGAGAGAAGATACAGAGAGGCCTATTGAGGTTTACACCTTAAAAATAACATCTAACCGTTGATGTTAGTGTTGTATCATAAAACTCCCACAAAATGAGCTGAAAGTTTAGAGGGACGGCCAGGTCTTGGTAGATTTGCAGTGGTCTGATACTCCTTCCATTTCAATATTATCGCTTGCACAGTGCTCCTGGGGATGTTTAAAGCTTGGGAAATCTTTTTGTATCCAAATCCGGCTTTAAACTTCTTCACAACAGTATCTCGGACCTGCCTGGTGTGTTCCTTGTTCTTCATGATGCTCTCTGCGCTTTTGACGGACCTCTGAGACTATCACAGTGCAGATGCATTTATACGGAGACTTGATTACACACAGGTGGATTGCATTTATCCTCATTAGTCATTTAGGTCAACATTGGAACATTCAGAGATCCTCACTGAACTTCTGGAGAGAGTTTGCTGCACTGAAAGTAAAGGGGCTGAATAATTTTGCACGCCCAATTTTTCAGTTTTTGATTTGTTAAAAAAGTTTGAAATATCCAATAAATGTCTTTCCACTTCATGATTGTGTCCCACTTGTTGTTGATTCTTTACAAAAAAATACAGTTTTATATCTTTATGTTTGAAGCCTGAAATGTGGCAAAAGGTCGCAAAGTTCAAGGGGGCCGAAAACTTTCGCAAGGCACTGTAGAAAAATGTAATTTACAAATTGACCACATGAGGCTGCAGATGCTAAAGATAAAAATATAAATACAACTGCTAGAACACCAGTTAAAGGTGGTGAGGTGTCCACAGGTAGAACATCAGTTAAAGATGTCCACGGGTAGAACATCAGTTAAAGATGGTGAGGTGTCCACAGGTAGAACATCAGTTAAAGGTGGTGAGGTGTCCACAGGTAGAACATCAGTTAATTAAAGGTGGTGAGGTGTCAACAGGTAGAACATCAGTTAATTAAAGGTGGGTGAGGTGTCCACAGGTAGAACATCAGTTAAAGATGTCCACAGGTAGAACATCAGTTAAAGATGGTGAGGTGTCCACAGGTAGAACATCAGTTAAAGGTGGTGAGGTGTCCACAGGTAGAACATCAGTTAAAGATGGTGAGGTGTCCACAGGTAGAACATCAGTTAAAGATGGTGAGGTGTCCACAGGTAGAACATCAGTTAAAGGTGGGTGAGGTGTCCACAGGTAGAACATCAGTTTAAGGTGGTGAGGTGTCCACAGGTAGAACATCAGTTAAAGATGGTGAGGTGTCCACAGGTAGAACATCAGTTAAAGGTCGTGAGGTGTCCACAGGTAGAACATCAGTTAAAGATGGTGAGGTGTCCACAGGTAGAACATCAGTTAAAGATGGTGAGGTGTCCACAGGTAGAACATCAGTTAAAGGTGTCCACAGGTAGAACATCAGTTAAAGATGTCCACAGGTAGAACATCAGTTAAAGATGTCCACAGGTAGAACATCAGTTAAAGGTGTCCACAGGTAGAAAATCAGTTAAAGATGTCCACAGATAGAACATCAGTTAAAGATGTCCACAGGTAGAACATCAGTTAAAGGTGTCCACAGGTAGAACATCAGTTAAAGATGTCCACAGGTAGAACATCAGTTAAAGGTGGGTGAGGTGTCCAAAGGTAGAACATCAGTTAAAGGTGGGTGAGGTGTCCACAGGTAGAACATCAGTTAAAGGTGTCCACAGGTAGAACATCAGTTAAAGGTGGTGAGGTGTCCACAGGTAGAACATCAGTTAAAGGTGGTGAGGTGTCCACAGGTAGAACATCAGTTAAAAGTGGGTGAGGTGTCCACAGGTAGAACATCAGTTAAAGGTGTCCACAGGTAGAACATCAGTTAAAGGTGGTGAGGTGTCCACAGGTAGAACATCAGTTAAAGGTGGTGAGGTGCCCACAGGTAGAACATCAGTTAAAGGTGGTGAGGTGTCCACAGGTAGAACATCAGTTAAATGTGTCCACAGGTAGAACATCAGTTAAAGGTGGTAGGGTGTCCACAGGTAGAACATCAGTTAAAGATGGTGAGGTGTCCACAGGTAGAACATCAGTTAAAGATGGTGAGGTGTCCATAGGTAGAACATCAGTTAAATGTGTCCACAGGTAGAACATCAGTTAAAGGTGGTAGGGTGTCCACAGGTAGAACATCAGTTAAAGATGGTGAGGTGTCCACAGGTAGAACATCAGTTAAAGATGGTGAGGTGTCCACAGGTAGAACATCATTTAATTAAAGGTGGTGAGGTGTCCACAGGTAGAACATCAGTTAAAAGTGGGTGAGGTGTCCACAGGTAGAACATCAGTTAAAAGTGGGTGAGGTGTCCACAGGTAGAACATCAGTTAAAAGTGGGTGAGGTGTCCACAGGTAGAACATCAGTTAAAGGTGGTGAGGTGTCCACAGGTAGAACATCAGTTAAATGTGGGGAGGTGTCCACAGGTAGAACATCAGTTAAAGATGGTGAGGTGTCCACAGGTAGAACATCAGTTAAAGATGGTGAGGTGTCCACAGGTAGAACATCAGTTAAAGGTGGGTGAGGTGTCCACAGGTAGAACATCAGTTAAAGGTGGGTGAGGTGTCCAAAGGTAGAACATCAGTTACAGGTGGGTGAGGTATCCACAGGTAGAACATCAGTTAAAGGTGTCCACAGGTAGAACATCAGTTAAAGGTGGTGAGGTGTCCACAGGTAGAACATCAGTTAAAAGTGGGTGAGGTGTCCACAGGTAGAACATCAGTTAAAGGTGGTGAGGTGTCCACAGGTAGAACATCAGTTAAAGGTGGGTGAGGTGTCCACAGGTAGAACATCAGTTAAAGTTGTCCACAGGTAGAACATCAGTTAAAGGTGGTGAGGTGTCCACAGGTAGAACATCAGTTAAAGGTGGTGAGATGTCCACAGGTAGAACATCAGTTAAAGGTGGTGAGGTGCCCACAGGTAGAACATCAGTTAAAGGTGGTGAGGTGTCCACAGGTAGAACATCAGTTAAAGGTGTCCACAGGTATAACATCAGTTAAAGATGTCCACAGGTAGAACATCAGTTAAAGATGGTGAGGTGTCCACAGGTAAAACATCACTTAAAGGTGGTGAGGTGTCCACAGGTAGAACATCAGTTAAAGGTGGTGAGGTGTCCACAGGTAGAACATCAGTTAAAGGTGGTGAGGTGCCCACAGGTAGAACATCAGTTAAAGGTGGTGAGGTGTCCACAGGTAGAACATCAGTTAAAGGTGTCCACAGGTAGAACATCAGTTAAAGGTGTCCACAGGTAGAACATCAGTTAAAGGTGGGTGAGGTGTCCACAGGTAGAACATCAGTTAAAGGTGGTGAGGTGTCCACAGGTAGAACATCAGTTAAAGGTGTCCACAGGTAGAACATCAGTTAAAGGTGGTGAGGTGTCCACAGGTAGAACATCAGTTAAAGGTGGTGAGGTGTCCACAGGTAGAACATCAGTTAAAAGTGTCCACAGGTAGAACATCAGTTAAAGATGGTGAGGTGTCCACAGGTAGAACATCAGTTAAAGGTGTCCACAGGTAGAACATCAGTTAAAGGTGTCCACAGGTAGAACATCAGTTAAAGGTGTCCACAGGTAGAACATCAGTTAAAGTTGGTGAGGTGTCCACAGGTAGAACATCAGTTAAAGGTGTCCACAGGTATAACATCAGTTAAAGATGTCCACAGGTAGAACATCAGTTAAAGATGGTGAGGTGTCCACAGGTAAAACATCAGTTAAAGGTGGTGAGGTGTCCACAGGTAGAACATCAGTTAAAGGTGGTGAGGTGTCCACAGGTAGAACATCAGTTAAAGGTGGTGAGGTGCCCACAGGTAGAACATCAGTTAAAGGTGGTGAGGTGTCCACAGGTAGAACATCAGTTAAAGGTGTCCACAGGTATAACATCAGTTAAAGGTGTCCACAGGTAGAACATCAGTTAAAGGTGGGTGAGGTGTCCACAGGTAGAACATCAGTTAAAGGTGGTGAGGTGTCCACAGGTAGAACATCAGTTAAAGGTGTCCACAGGTAGAACATCAGTTAAAGGTGGTGAGGTGTCCACAGGTAGAACATCAGTTAAAGGTGGTGAGGTGTCCACAGGTAGAACATCAGTTAAAGGTGTCCACAGGTAGAACATCAGTTAAAGATGGTGAGGTGTCCACAGGTAGAACATCAGTTAAAGGTGTCCACAGGTAGAACATCAGTTAAAGGTGTCCACAGGTAGAACATCAGTTAAAGGTGTCCACAGGTAGAACATCAGTTAAAGGTGGGTGAGGTGTCCACAGGTAGAACATCAGTTAAAGGTGTCCACAGGTAGAACATCAGTTAAAGGTGGGTGAGGTGTCCACAGGTAAAACATCAGTTAAAGGTGTCCACAGGTAGAACATCAGTTAAAGGTGTGTGAGGTGTCCACAGGTAAAACATCAGTTAAAGGTGTCCACAGGTAGAACATCAGTTAAAGGTGGTGAGGTGTCCACAGGTAGAACATCAGTTAAAGGTGGTGAGGTGCCCACAGGTAGAACATCAGTTAAAGGTGGTGAGGTGTCCACAGGTAGAACATCAGTTAAAGGTGTCCACAGGTATAACATCAGTTAAAGGTGTCCACAGGTAGAACATCAGTTAAAGGTGGGTGAGGTGTCCACAGGTAGAACATCAGTTAAAGGTGGTGAGGTGTCCACAGGTAGAACATCAGTTAAAGGTGTCCACAGGTAGAACATCAGTTAAAGGTGGTGAGGTGTCCACAGGTAGAACATCAGTTAAAGGTGGTGAGGTGTCCACAGGTAGAACATCAGTTAAAGGTGTCCACAGGTAGAACATCAGTTAAAGATGGTGAGGTGTCCACAGGTAGAACATCAGTTAAAGGTGTCCACAGGTAGAACATCAGTTAAAGGTGTCCACAGGTAGAACATCAGTTAAAGGTGTCCACAGGTAGAACATCAGTTAAAGGTGGGTGAGGTGTCCACAGGTAAAACATCAGTTAAAGGTGTCCACAGGTAGAACATCAGTTAAAGGAGTGTGAGGTGTCCACAGGTAAAACATCAGTTAAAGGTGTCCACAGGTAGAACATCAGTTAAAGGTGGTGAGGTGTCCACAGGTAGAACATCAGTTAAAGATGGTGAGGTGTCCACAGGTAGAACATCAGTTAAAGATGGTGAGGTGTCCACAGGTAGAACATCAGTTAAAGATGGTGAGGTGTCCACAGGTAGAACATCAGTTAAAGGTGGGTGAGGTGTCCACAGGTAGAACATCAGTTAAAGGTGGGTGAGGTGTCCACAGGTAGAACATCAGTTAAAGGTGGTGAGGTGTCCACAGGTAGAACATCAGTTAAAGGTGGGTGAGGTGTCCACAGGTAGAACATCAGTTAAAAGTGGGTGAGGTGTCCACAGGTAGAACATCAGTTAAAGGTGGGTGAGGTGTCCACAGGTAGAACATCAGTTAAAAGTGGTGAGGTGTCCACAGGTAGAACATCAGTTAAAGGTGGTGAGGTGTCCACAGGTAGAACATCAGTTAAAGGTGTCCACAGGTAGAACATCAGTTAAAGGTGGGTGAGGTGTCCACAGGTAAAACATCAGTTAAAGGTGTCCACAGGTAGAACATCAGTTAAAGGTGGTGAGGTGTCCACAGGTAGAACATCAGTTAAAGATGGTGAGGTGTCCACAGGTAGAACATCAGTTAAAGATGGTGAGGTGTCCACAGGTAGAACATCAGTTAAAGATGGTGAGGTGTCCACAGGTAGAACATCAGTTAAAGGTGGGTGAGGTGTCCACAGGTAGAACATCAGTTAAAGGTGGGTGAGGTGTCCACAGGTAGAACATCAGTTAAAGATGTCCACAGGTAAAACATCAGTTAAAGGTGGTGAGGTGTCCACAGGTAGAACATCAGTTAAAAGTGGGTGAGGTGTCCACAGGTAGAACATCAGTTAAAAGTGGGTGAGGTGTCCACAGGTAGAACATCAGTTAAAGGTGGGTGAGGTGTCCACAGGTAGAACATCAGTTAAAGGTGGTGAGGTGTCCACAGGTAGAACATCAGTTAAAGGTGGTGAGGTGTCCACAGGTAGAACATCAGTTAATTAAAGGTGGTGAGGTGTCCACAGGTAGAACATCAGTTAAAGGTGGTGAGGTTCCCAGAGATAGAACATCAGTTAAAGGTGGGTGAGGTGTCCACCACTGCGACCTGTATGCTCTAGTCGGCTGGCCCTCTCAACATATTCGGCGTCAAACCCACTGGCTCCAGGTCATCTCCAAGTCTTTGCTAGGTAAAGCCCCACCATATCTCAGCTCACTGGTCACCATAGCAACACTCACCTGTAGCATCCGCTCCAGCAAATGTATTTCACTGGTCATCCCCAAAGCCAACACTGCCTTTGGCCGCCTTTCCTTCCATTTCTCTGCTGCCAATGACTGGAACGAATTACAAAAATCACTGAAGCTGGAGCCTTATATCTCCCTCTCTAACTTTAAGCATCAGCTGTCAGCGCAGCTTACCAATCACTGTACCTGTACACAGCCAATCTGTAAGTAGCCCACCCAACTACCTCATCCCCATATTGTTACGTATCCTCTTGCTCTTTTGCACCCCAGTATTTCTACCTGCACATCATCATCTACATCTATCACTCCAGTGTTAACCTCTTTGATCTCTAGGGGCGCTATTTCATTTTTGGATAAAAAACGTTCCCGTTTTAAGCGCGATATTTTGTCACGAAAAGATGCTCGACTATGCATATTCTTGACAGTTTTTGAAAGAAAACACTCTGAAGTTTCAGAATCTGCAAAGATATTGTCTGTAAGTGCCCCAGAACTCATTCTACAGGCGAAACCAAGATGATGCATCAACCAGGAAATGAGCAGAATTTCTGAAGCTCTGTTTTCCATTGTCTCCTTATATGGCTGTGATTGCGCAAGGAATGAGCCTACACTTTCTGTCGTTCCCCCAAAGTGTTAGCAGCATTGTGACGTATTTGTAGGCATATCATTGGAAGATTGACCATAAGAGACTACATTTTCCAAGTGTCCGCCTGGTGTCCCTGCGTCGAAATTGGAGCGTAAAGCCAGGTGCAATTATTTTTCCATTTGAGAGCAAGGAGAAACCAGGCTTCCACGAAGGATATATCATTGAAGAGATATGTGGAAAAACACCTTGAGGATTGATTCTAAACCACGTTTGCCATGTTTCAGTCGATATTATGGAGTTAATTTGGAAAAAAGTTTGCGTTTTGAGGGCTGAATTTTCGTTTTTTTTTTTTTTTTTTTTTTTTTTTGGTAGCCAAATGTGATGTACAAAACGGAGCTATTTCTAATACACAAGGAATCTTTTTGGAAAAACGGAGCATCTGCTATCTAACTGAGAGTCTCCTCATTGAAAACATCAGAAGTTCTTCAAAGGTAAGTTATTTTATTTGAAGGCTTTACTTGTTTTTGTGATAGTTGCCTGCTAAATGCTAACGCTAATGCTAACGCTAATGCTAACGCTAAATGCTACGCTAGCTAGCTACTGTTACACAAATGATTGTTTTCCTATGGTTGAAAAGCATATTTTGAAAATCTGAGATGACAGTGTTGTTAACAAAAGGCTAAGCTTGAGAGCTAGCATATTTATTTCATTTCATTTGCGATTTTCATGAATAGTTAACGTTGCGTTATGGTAATGAGCTTAGGTCTATAAATAGAATCCCGGATCCGGGTTTGGTCGTCGCAACAGGTTAATGCTAAATTGTTATTATTTCACCTCTATGGCCTATTTGTTCCCTACCTCCCTACTCTTCTACATTTGCAGACACTGTACATATATTTTTTTTTTATTGTGTTATTGACTTTACGTTTGTTTGAGTAACTCTGTCGCACTGCTTTGCTTTATCTTGGCCAGGTCACAGTTGTAAATGAGAACTTGGTCTCAACTGGCCTACCTGATTAAATAAAGTTTAAATTAAATAAATACATAAAAACGGAGTGTCTTTCAGTGTCTCCTAAATTGTTTCATTTTGTTGTTTGTCAGTGACTCTTTGTTTGTTCCCCCTTCCGTTTGAGTGACATTATTTGGTTTTCTAGCTGGGGAACAAAACAATCGATTAGTTAAATATAGACTTTCCACCACTACAAATAATAAAAGGTAACATATCCTCCAAATAAGTATCACACAATTACATTATTGATTATTGTATAATTTAGAACAGTATCTTGCAGGATTCAACAGTTGGACTTGTAAGAGTTGTTGTCCTGTTCCTTCCTCTGAGATCATCATTCTAATGGAATCTAGAAAGAACAAAACCCTGTCCTCAGACAGAGAGAGAGTGAGAGACAGAGAGAGAGACAGACAGAGAGACATAGACAGAGAGACAGACAGAGAGACAGACAGAGAGACAGACAGAGAGAGAGTGAGAGACAGAGAGAGAGGGAGAGGGAGAGAGAGAGGGAGACAGACAGAGGGAGAGGGAGAGAGAGAGGGGGAGACAGACGGAGAGACAGACAGAGAGACAGACAGAGAGAGAGGGAGAGACAGACAGAGAGACAGACAGAGAGAAAGACAGAGAGCGAGGGAGAGACAAACAGAGAGACAGACAGAAAGATGGAGACAGAGAGACAGACAGAGAGACAGACAGAGAGACAGACAGAGAGAGAGTGAGAGACAGAGAGAGAGGGAGAGAGAGGGAGATACAGACAGAGGGAGAGAGAGAGGGGGAGAAAGACGGAGAGACAGACAGAGAGACAGACAGAGAGAGAGGGAGAGACAGACAGAGAGACAGACAGAGAGAGAGACAGAGAGAGAGGGAGAGACAGACAGAGAGACAGACAGAGAGAGAGGGATAGAAAGACAGAGAGACAGACAGAGAGAGAGAGAGGGGGGAGACAGACAGAGAGACAGAGAGAGAGACAGAGAGAGAGGAAGAGACAGACAGAGAGCGAGACAGAGAGAGAGAGAGGGAGAGACAGACAGAGGGACAGACAGAGAGAGAGACAGAGAGAGAGGGAGACACAGACAGAGAAACAGACAGACTGAGAGACAGAGAGAGGGAGAGACAGACAGAGAGACAGACAGAGAGAGAGACAGAGAGAGAGAGGGAGAGACAGACAGAGAGACAGACAGAGAGAGAGACAGCGAGAGGGACAGAGAGAGACAGAGAGGGACAGAGAGAGACAGAGAGAGAGACAGAGAGAGGGACAGAGAGAGAGAGACAGAAAGAGAGACAGCGAGCAACCGAGAGAGACGGAGAGAGAGACAGAGAGAGAGAGAGAGAGAGAGAGAAAGACAGAGAGATAGAGAATTCGAGAGAGACAGAGAGAGCAACAGAGAGAGACAGAGAGAGAGAGAGAGAGAGAGAGAGAGAGAGAGAGAGAGAGAGAGACAGACAGACAGACAGACAGCGAGAGACAGCGAGAGACAGAGAGCAACCGAGAGAGATGGAGAGAGAGAGAGAGACAGACAGACAGACAGACAGACAGACAGACAGACAGCGAGAGACAGTGAGAGACAGAGAGCAACCGAGAGAGACGGAGAGAGAGAGCAGTATTGCGTTGGGTTTTGCATGTGTGCTGAAGGTGTTTCTTCACATCTTGTTTTCTTTGACCAGTCTTTTTGTCTCTATGGAAATAAGACAGAACAACGAATAGAGATGCCATTCATCCTTCCATGATGACATCACTACAATATGAAGTTGGGAAGCAGGAGGTATCAGGTGTTGAAATGCACCTGAATAACATCCACCTGCCCTAGAGGTGACAGAACCAATAGGAGAGAGAGAGAGATAACAACCACCTGTCCTAGAGGTGACAGAACCATTAGGAGAGAGAGAGAGATAACATCCACCTGTCCTAGAGGTGACAGAACATTTAGGAGAGAGAGAGAGATAACATCCACCTGCCCTAGAGGTGACAGAACCATTAGGAGAGAGAGAGAGATAACATCCACCTGCCCTAGAGGTGACAGAACCATTAGGAGAGAAAGAGAGATAACAACCACCTGTCCTAGAGGTGACAGAACCATTAGGAGAGAAAGACAGATAACAACCACCTGTCCTAGAGGTGACAGAACCATTAGGAGAGAGAGAGAGATAACAAACACCTAACCTAGAGGTGACAGAACCATTAGGAGAGAGAGAGAGATAACATCAACCTGTCCTAGAGGTGACACAACCATTAGGAGAGAGAGATAACAATTGCCTGTCCTAGAGGTGACAGAACCATTAGGAGAGAGAGAGCGAAAGAGAGAGAGGGAGAGAGATAACATCCACCTGCCCTAGAGGTGACAGAACCATTAGGAGAGAGAGAGAGATAACAACCGCCTGTCCTAGAGGTGACAGAACCAATAGGAGAGAGAGAGAGATAACAACCGCCTGTCCTAGAGGTGACAGAACCATTAGGAGAGAGAGAGAGAAAGAGAGAGAGGGAGAGAGATAACATCCACCTGCCCTAGAGGTGACAGAACCATTAGGAGAGAGAAAGAGGGAGAGGTAGAGCTGACAACAGAATAACACAACAACAAAGACAGCATCTACAACAACAGCAAACATAAGGTAGGAGGATGTATCTAATATCTCTGCATGTATGCCTGATGAAGGAATAAAGTACAAGACATTTAGTGAATGTGTATTATTATTTAGTCAAGACTTATTGTTCTTGTTTGTAAATATATACTTCTGAAAAACAGAAAATACGAGCCTGGATGTGCATACTGTGCATGAAATAAGTCATGTGATTTAAAATGTGAAATGCTCCTTCAAACTGTGATTAAAGACAGACTATTTACATATTAATAATGGAGCAATTTATGTTTGTGTTTTCACTCATTACTTTGCCTAACACTTAATGCATCTGTATCATGTCTCCATGTTGTTGGTAGAAGTTCTAGTTACCATCTGTATCATGTCTCCATGTTGTTGGTAGAAGTTCTAGTTACCATCTGTATCATGTCTCCATGTTGTTGGTAGAAGTTCTAGTTACCATCTGTATCATGTCTCCATGTTGTTGGTAGAAGTTCTAGTTACCATCTGTATCATGTCACCATGTTGTTGGTAGAAGTTCTAGTTACCATCTGTATCATGTCTCCATGTTGTTGGTAGAAGTTCTAGTTACCATCTGTATCATGTCACCATGTTGTTGGTAGAAGTTGTAGTTACCATCTGTATCATGTCTCCATGTTGTTGGTAGAAGTTCTAGTTACCATCTGTATCATGTCTCCATGTTGTTGTTAGAAGTTCTAGTTACCATCTGTATCATGTCTCCATGTTGTTGGTAGAAGTTCTAGTTACCATCTGTATCATGTCTCCATGTTGTTGGTAGAAGTTCTAGTTACCATCTGTATCATGTCTCCATGTTGTTGGTAGAAGTTCTAGTTACCATCTGTATCATGTCTCCATGTTGTTGGTAGAAGTTCTAGTTACCATCTGTATCATGTCACCATGTTTTTGGTAGAAGTTCTAGTTACCATCTGTATCATGTCACCATGTTGTTGGTAGAAGTTCTAGTTACCACCTGTATCATGTCACCATGTTGTTGGTAGAAGTTCTAGTTACCACCTGTATCATGTCACCATGTTGTTGGTAGAAGTTCTAGTTACCATCTGTATCATGTCACCATGTTGTTGGCAGAAGTTCTAGTTACCATCTGTATCATGTCACCATGTTGTTGGTAGAAGTTCTAGTTACCACCTGTATCATGTCACCATGTTGTTGGTAGCAGTTCTAGTTACCATCTGTATCATGTCACCATGTTGTTGGTAGAAGTTCTAGTTACCATCTGTATCATGTCACCATGTTGTTGGTAGAAGTTCTAGTTACCATCTGTATCATGTCACCATGTTGTTGGCAGAAGTTCAATTTACCATCTGTATCATGTCACCATGTTGTTGGTAGAAGTTCTAGTTACCATCTGCATCATGTCTCCATGTTGTTGGTAGAAGTTCTAGTTACCATCTGTATCATGTCACCATGTTGTTGGTAGAAGTTCTAGTTACCACCTGTATCATGTCACCATGTTGTTGGTAGAAGTTCTAGTTACCACCTGTATCATGTCACCATGTTGTTGGTAGAAGTTCTAGTTACCACCTGTATCATGTCACCATGTTGTTGGTAGAAGTTCTAGTTACCATCTGTATCATGTCACCATGTTGTTGGCAGAAGTTCTAGTTACCATCTGTATCATGTCACCATGTTGTTGGTAGAAGTTCTAGTTACCACCTGTATCATGTCACCATGTTGTTGGTAGCAGTTCTAGTTACCATCTGTATCATGTCACCATGTTGTTGGTAGAAGTTCTAGTTACCATCTGTATCATGTCACCATGTTGTTGGTAGAAGTTCTAGTTACCATCTGTATCATGTCACCATGTTGTTGGCAGAAGTTCAATTTACCATCTGTATCATGTCACCATGTTGTTGGTAGAAGTTCTAGGTACCATCTGTATCATGTCTCCATGTTGTTGGTAGAAGTTCTAGTTACCATCTGTATCATGTCACCATGTTTTTGGTAGAAGTTCTAGTTACCATCTGTATCATGTCACCATGTTGTTGGTAGAAGTTCTAGTTACCACCTGTATCATGTCACGATGTTGTTGGTAGAAGTTCTAGTTACCACCTGTATCATGTCACCATGTTGTTGGTAGAAGTTCTAGTTACCATCTGTATCATGTCACCATGTTGTTGGCAGAAGTTCTAGTTACCATCTGTATCATGTCTCCATGTTGTTGGTAGATGTTCTAGTTACCACCTGTATCATGTCACCATGTTGGTGGTAGCAGTTCTAGTTACCTCCTGTATCATGTCACCATGTTGTTGGCAGAAGTTCTAGTTACCATCTGTATCATGTCTCCATGTTGTTGGTAGAAGTTCTAGTTACCATCTGTATCATGTCACCATGTTTTTGGTAGAAGTTCTAGTTACCATCTGTATCATGTCACCATGTTGTTGGTAGAAGTTCTAGTTACCATCTGTATCATGTCACCATGTTGTTGGTAGAAGTTCTAGTTACCATCTGTATCATGTCACCATGATGGCTGCTGTCCCTGTACAGGGATCAACATCAGCGGACATCAGCGGAAATTTCAGAGTGACAACTAATAGTACTCGATACAACTCAAACTTTCATTAAAACACACATGCAGGGTACTCAATTAAAGCTACACTCGTTGTGAATCTAGCCAACATGTCAGATTTTTAAAATGCTTTTCGGCGAAAGCATGAGAAGCTATTATCTGATAGCTTGCAACACCTGAAATACCCAAAGGGGACGTAAACAAAATAATTAGCGTAGCCGGCGCTACACAAAACGCAGAAATAAAATATAAAACATTCATTACCTTTGACAAGCTTCTTTGTTGGCACTACTATATGTCCCATAAACATCACAATTGGGTCTTTTTTTCGATTAAATCCATCCATGTATACCCAAAATGTACATTTATATAGCCCGTCTGATCCATGAAAAAGTTTTTTAAATGAAAAAAGTTACCTATAAACTTTGACAAAACACTTCAAACTACTATTGTAATCCAACTTTAGGTATTAGTAAACGTTAATAATCATTCAAATTGATCACGGGGCGATCTGTATTCAATAGCAGCACGTTTTGAAATCATGGCCCACATTCTCTCTTTCATAACTTCCTACGGTGTGCTCGACGACAGGAAGTGCCTATTCCTCATCTTACCAAGGATTAATTTAAAATCAATTGACAGTACTGGCGACATCGTGTGAAAGCTGTAAACATTGTAAACTGGGCTATATCTATTTTCCCTTGCCATAGACAATACAGAGACTGGCAGAGGGATATTTTTTTTTTTTTTTTTTTGTGAACAATTTTTTTGGGGTTTTTTTTTTTCCTGCTAAACACGTTCTGTTATAGTCACAGACATGATTTAACCAGTTTATAAACTTCAGAGTGTTTTCTATACACACATACTAATTATATGCATATACTATATTCCTGGCATGAGTAGCAGGACATTGAAATGTTGCCCGATTTTTAACAAAAAGCTGCAAAAATTCACAGCCTTTTTAACAGGTTTAACATTTGTTTTCCCTCCAAGATGGACCAAACCTTTGTCCTCCTCCTCGTTTTCTCAGGTACGTGTTCATCTCTAAGAGGGTTTGTGTGTGTGTGTGTGTGTGTGTGTGTGTGTGTGTGTGTGTGTGTTTTTAAACTGTCATAGTGTTGGTTTGTTCTCCACAGGGCTGTCCATCCTCCTCTCATAATGTTGGTTTGTTCTCCACAGGGCTGACCATCCTCCCCTCATAATGTTGCTTTGTTCTCCACAGGGCTGACCATCCTCCTCTCATAATGTTGGTTTGTTCTCCACAGGGTTGTCCATCCTCCTCTCATAATGTTGGTTTGTTCTCCACATGGCTGTCCATCCTCCTCTCATAATGTTGGTTTGTCCTCCACAGGGCTGACCATCCTCCCCTCATAATGTTGGTTTGTCCTCCACAGGGCTGACCATCCTCCCCTCATAATGTTGCTTTG
Organism: Oncorhynchus clarkii lewisi; assembly: GCF_045791955.1. Lineage (NCBI taxonomy): Eukaryota > Metazoa > Chordata > Actinopteri > Salmoniformes > Salmonidae > Oncorhynchus > Oncorhynchus clarkii. Next base: position 41,386,269 of record NC_092175.1, on the reverse strand, counting down.
TTCTCCATAGGGCTGACCATCCTCCTCTCATAATGTTGGTTTGTTCTCCACAGGGCTGTCCACCCTCCCCTCATAATGTTGGTTTGTTCTCCACAGGGTTGTCCATCCTCCTCTCTTAATGTTGGTTTGTTCTCCACAGGACTGTCCATCCTCCTCTCATAATGTTGGTTTGTTCTCCTCAGGGCTGTCCATCCTCCTCTCTTAATGTTGGTTTGTTCTCATCAGGGCTGTCCATCCTCCTCTGATAATGTTGGTTTGTTCTCCACAGGCCTGACCATCCTCCCCTCATAATGTTGGTTTGTTCTCCACAGGGCTGTCCATCCTCCTCTCATAATGTTGGTTTCTTCTCCACAGGGTTGTCCATCCTCCCCTCATAATGTTGGTTTGTTCTCAACAGGGCTGTCCATCCTCCTCTCATAGTGTTGGTTTGTTCTCCACAGGGCTGACCATCCTCCCCTCATAATGTTGGTTTGTTCTCCACAGGGATGTCCACCCTCCTCTCATAGTGTTGGTTTGTTCTCCACAGGGCTGTCCATCCTCCCCTCATCCCTCCCTCATCAGTTCCACTTTGTGAACTTGAAAAAGACCTGGACTGAAGCTCAGAGTTTCTGCAGACAGAACTACACTGACCTGGCCACCATAGATGATGACATGGCAGATATGAAGAAGCTCAATAACACATTATCAGCAGCTGGTTGGAAAGGATCAGTCTGGATAGGACTGTATAACAACATCTGGAGGTGGTCTCTGGGAAACACAGAGTTAGAGGGAGAGGGGTTTTGGGATCATCATCATCCAAATAATGATCCCAACATCAATGAGTTCTGTGTGTATATGATGCTAAATGCGACTTGGCGTGATGACAACTGTAACAGTAAATGGCACTTTGTCTGCTATAATAGTGAGTTTCCATGTCCATTTCCTCATTAATCAACGATGTTGTCACAGACCAAATCATTTCATTCAGATATGAGATTAATATTTTATTGATTTTTTTTCAATCATTCATCTGTATTTGTATTTTGTTAAATCATTTTTTTTTTCAAATAGAAACACAAGTGACAAATAAGTACATTGAAATCGGTAATTTTGAGACTTGGAGTGAAGCTCAGAGCTACTGTCGGCAACACCACACGGACCTGGCCAGTGTGAGGAACACAACAGAGATGGAGGCCATAAAGAGTATCTTACCTACCACTGGTATCTACAGAGTGTGGATTGGCCTGAAGAAATCTCCTGGTGTCTGGAGGTGGTCTGACCAGAGTGGATTCTCTTTCAAGAGCTTGGAAACATTCAAGGCGAACATGACACATGGGAGTTATCAGAACGGAGAGTTCTGTGGTGAAGTTACTTTCCCTTCTGGAAAGTGGAAGTATCAGGGATGTACCACCAACTCTCATTTTATCTGCTATGACGGTGAGCCGCTGATCAACACTTTAAATCCTAAATATAGACTTACCTTTAACATTTGCTGCAACGTTGTGATGAGAAGGACTGAACAATAATGTACAATGACGTAGTTCTTAGAATCAAAGTAAACTGAATATATGAATAATTATCGTGAGTTTCTGTGTCCCCCCTCTTCTTCCTCCAGATGAACTGGTCCTGGTCTCAGAGAACAAGACTTGGTCAGAAGCCCTGCGGCACTGCAGAGACCAGAACATGGAGCTGGTGTCTGCCCACAACCAGAACATCCAGCACTGGGTTCAACAGAGAGCCAAGAAGGCCTCCACTCCCTTCGTCTGGCTGGGCCTGAGGTACACCTGCACCCTGGACATCTGGTTCTGGGTCAATGGAGAAGAGTCCTGCTACCACAACTGGGCTGTCGGGGAGGGCTACAACACCATGAAGGAGCAGTGTGGGAACACGGGGGCCATACAGAGAGACGGGGGACAGTGGGACGGCAAGTCTGAGACTGAGAGATTCAACTTCATCTGCAGCAACAGTACTGGTGAGATTTGATCCTATTGGATGATCTTGTTGAGTCATTTCATATTGTTTTCTGATTTTCTTCTTTACCTTTGTAGCTCCTACTCTGTCCCTAGTTAAATGTATTTCCTGATATTCTCTCTCTCTCTCTCTCTCTCTCTCTCTCTCTCTCTCTCTCTCCCTTTCTCACCCCCCCCCTCTCTCTCTCTCTCTCTCTCTTTCTCTCTCTCTCTTGTCAAATGTATTTCCTGATTTTCTCTCTCTCTCTCTCTCTCTCTCTCTCCCTTTCTCACCCCCCTCTCTCTCTCTCTCTCTCTCTCTCTCTCTCACTCTTGTCAAATGTATTTCCTGATATTCTCTCTCTCTCTCTCTCTCTCTCTCTCTCTCTCTCTCTCTCTCTCTCTCTCTCTCTCTCACTCTTGTCAAATGTATTTCCTGATTTTCTCTCTCTCTCTCTCTCTCTCTCTCTCTCGTCAAATTTATTTCCTGATATTCTCTCTCTCTCTCTCTCTCTCTCTCTCTCTTGTCAAAACTATTTCCTGATATTCTCTCTCTCTCTCTCTCTCTCTCTCTCTCTCTCTCTCTCTCTCTCTCTATGTATTTCCTGATATTCTCTCTCCCACTCTCTCTCTCTCTCTCGTCAAATGTATTTCCAGATATTCTCTCTCTCTCTCTCTCTCTCTCCCTTTCTCACCCCCCCCTCTCTATGTATTTCCTGATATTCTCTCTCTCTCTCTCTCTCTCTCTCTCTCTCGTCAAATGTATTTCCTGCTTCTCTCTCTTGTCAAATGTATTTCCTGATATTCTCTCTCTCTCTCTTCTCTCTCTCTTCAATTTCAATTCAAGGGCTTTATTGGCATGGGAAACATGTGTTAACATTGCCAAAGCAAGTGAGGTAGACAACATACAAAGTGAATATATAAAGTGAAAAACAACAAAAATTAACAGTAAACATTACACATACAGAAGTTTCAAAACAGTAAAGACATTACAAATGTCATATTATATATACAGTGCCTTGCGAAAGTATTTGGCCCCCTTGAACTTTGCGACATTTTGCCACATTTCAGGCTTCAAACATAAAGATATAAAACTGTATTTTTTTGTGAAGAATCATCAACAAGTGGGACACAATCATGAAGTGGAACGACATTTATTGGATATTTCAAACTTTTTTAACAAATCAAAAACTGAAAAATTGGGCGTGCAAAATTATTCAGCCCCCTTAAGTTAATACTTTGTAGCGCCACCTTTTGCTGCGATTACAGCTGTAAGTCGCTTGGGGTATGTCTCTATCAGTTTTGCACATCGAGAGACCGAAATTTTTTCCCATTCCTCCTTGCAAAACAGCTCGAGCTCAGTGAGGTTGGATGGAGAGCATTTGTGAACAGCAGTTTTCAGTTCTTTCCACAGATTCTCGATTGGATTCAGGTCTGGACTTTGACTTGGCCATTCTAACACCTGGATATGTTGATTTTTGAACCATTCCATTGTAGATTTTGCTTTATGTTTTGGATCATTGTCTTGTTGGAAGACAAATCTCCGTCCCAGTCTCAGGTCTTTTGCAGACTCCATCAGGTCTTCTTCCAGAATGGTCCTGTATTTGGCTCCATCCATCTTCCCATCAATGTTAACCATCTTCCCTGTCCCTGCTGAAGAAAAGCAGGCCCAAACCATGATGCTGCCCCCACCATGTTTGACAGTGGGGATGGTGTGATCAGGGTGATGAGCTGTATTGCTTTTACGCCAAACATAACGTTTTGCATTGTTGCCAAAAAGTTCAATTTTGGTTTCATCTGACCAGAGCACCTTCTTCCACATGTTTGGTGTGTCTCCCAGGTGGCTTGTGGCAAACTTTAAACAACACTTTTTATGGATATCTTTAAGAAATTGATTTCTTCTTGCCACTCTTCCATAAAGGCCAGATTTGTGCAATATACGACTAATTGTTGTCCTATGGACAGAGTCTCCCACCTCAGCTGTAGATCTCTGCAGTTCATCCAGAGTGATCATGGGCCTCTTGGCTGCATCTCTGATCAGTCTTCTCCTTGTATGAGCTGAAAGTTTAGAGGGACGGCCAGGTCTTGGTAGATTTGCAGTGGTCTGATACTCCTTCCATTTCAATATTATCGCTTGCACAGTGCTCCTAGGGATGTTTAAAGCTTGGGAAATCTTTTTGTATCCAAATCCGGCTTTAAACTTCTTCACAACAGTATCTCGGACCTGCCTGGTGTGTTCCTTGTTCTTCATGATGCTCTCTGCGCTTTTAACGGACCTCTGAGACTATCACAGTGCAGGTGCATTTATACGGAGACTTGATTACACACAGGTGGATTGTATTTATCATCATTAGTCATTTAGGTCAACATTGGATCATTCAGAGATCCTCACTGAACTTCTGGAGAGAGTTTTCAGCACTGAAAGTAAAGGGGCTGAATAATTTTGCACTGCCAATTTTTCAGTTTTTGATTTGTTAAAAAAGTTTGAAATATCCAATAAATGTCGTTCCACTTCATGATTGTGTCCCACTTGTTGTTGATTCTTCACAAAAAAATACAGTTTTATATCTTTATGTTTGAAGCCTGAAATGTGGCAAAAGGTCGCAAAGTTCAAGGGGGCCGAATACTTTCGCAAGGCACTGTACAATGGTGTTTGTTCTTCACTGGTTGCCCTTTTCTCGTGGCAACAGGTCACAAATCTTGCTCCTGTGACGGCACACTGTGGAATTTCACCCAGTAGATATGGGAGTTTTTCAAAATTGGATTTGTTTTCGAATTCTTTGTGGATCTGTGTAATCTGAGTGAAATATGTATCTCTAATATGGTCATACATTGGGCAGGAGGTTAGGAAGTGCAGCTCAGTTTCCACCTCATTTTGTGGGCAGTGAGCACATAGCCTGTCTTCTCGAGAGCCATGTCTGCCTACGGCGGCCTTTCTCAATAGCAAGGCTATGCTCACTGAGTCTGTACATAGTGAAAGCTTTCCTTAATTTTGGGTCAGTCACAGTGGTCAGGTATTCTGCCGCTGTGTACTCTCTGTGTAGGGCCAAATAGCATTCTAGTTTGCTCTGTTTTTTTGTTAATTCTTTCCAATGTGTTAAGTAATTATCTTTTTGTTTTCTCATGATTTGGTTGGGTCTAATTGTGCTGTTGTCCTGGGGCTCTGTAGGGTGTGTTTGTGTTTGTGAACAGAGCCCCAGGACCAGCTTGCTTAGGGGACTCTTCTCCAGGTTCATCTCTCTGTAGGTGATGGCTTTGTTATGGAAGGTTTGTGAATCGCTTCCTTTTAGGTGGTTGTAGAATTTAACGGCTCTTTTCTGGATTTTGATAATTAGTGGGTATCGGCCTAATTCTGCTCTGCATGCATTATTTGGTGTACATGGAGGATACCGTGGATCATCGCTGGATCATCGCTGGAGGCTCTGGACTGGGAACCCCTGCTGGAGGTTCTGGACTGCAGCCTGTCGCTGGAGACTCTGGACTGCAGACCGTCGCTGGAGACTCTGGACTGCAGACCGCCGTTGGAAGTTCCGGACTGTGGACCGTCTCAGGAGGTTCCGGACTGTAGACCGTCTCAGGAGGTTCCGGACTGTGGACCCTCTCAGGAAGCTTGGGGCCGTGGATCTTAACAGCAGGCTCGGGGCCATGGATCATCACTGCAGGCTCTGTGCCATGGATCATTACTGGAGGCTTCGGGCCGTGGATCTTCACAGCAGGCTCCGGGCCATGGATCATCACTGCAGGCTCTGTGCCATGGATCATCACTGGAGGCTTCGTGCCATGGATCATCACTGGAGGCTTCGGGCCATGGATCATCACTGGAGGCTTCGGGCCATGGATTATCACTGGAGGCTTCGGGCCATGGATCATCACTGGAGGCTTCGTGCCATGGATCATCACTGGAGGCTTCGTGCCATGGTTAATCACTGGAGGCTTTGTGCCATGGATCATCACTGGAGACCGGGTGCACGGAGCTGGCACAGGATATACTGGGTGGAGAGGCACTGGAGGTCTGGAGTGTAGAGCTGGCACAACCCATCCTGGCTGGTTGCTCACTTTCAACTGGCACCCGGAGCTGGCACAGAACGCACCGGGCTGTGGAAGCGCACTGGAGACACATTGCGTATCTCCTCAAAACATGGTGCCTGACTGGTCCCACGCTCCTCACGGCGACTGTCTTGTCCCAGACACCAAACCATCAACTCTACCTCATCACTCTCTTCAACTATCTCCCCGCTCAGTCTTTCCCAATATTCCTCTTCACTCTCAGACTCGCTCCTCGACTTCACCGACCAACCCGTGTGCCTCCACCCAAAAATGTTTTTTGGGGGCTGCCTCTCGGGCTTCCGTCGTGGTCGTGAACTTCGGAGTCGCCGTTGATCCCCCTTTCTCTCCCGCGCCCAGGATGTCGGCTCCTCCTGGCCACGCTGCTTGGTCCTGTGGTGGTGGGATCTTCTGTCACGCTCGTTTAAATCAAATCAAATTTATTTATATAGCCCTTCGTACATCAGCTGATATCTCAAAGTGCTGTACAGAAACCCAGCCTAAAACCCCAAACAGCAAGCAATGCAGGTGTAGAAGCACGGTGGCTAGGAAAAACTCCCTAGAAAGGCCAAAACCTAGGAAGAAACCTAGAGAGGAACGAGGCTATGTGGGGTGGCCAGTCCTCTTCTGGCTGTGCCGGGTGGAGATTATAACAGAACATGGTCAAGATGTTCAAATGTTCATAAATGACCAGCATGGTCGAATAATAATAAGGCAGAACAGTTGAAACTGGAGCAGCAGCACAGTCAGGTGGACTGGGGACAGCAAGGAGTCATCATGTCAGGTATTGCTGGGGCATGGTCCTAGGGCTCAGGTCATCCGAGAGAGAGAAAGAAAGAGAGAATTAGAGAGAGCATATGTGGGATGGCCAGTCCTCTTCTGGCTGTGCCGGGTGGAGATTATAACAGAACATGGCCAAGATGTTCAAATGTTCATAAATGACCAGCATGGTCGAATAATAATAAGGCAGAACAGTTGAAACTGGAGCAGCAGCACGGCCAGGTGGACTGGTGACAGCAAGGAGTCATCATGTCAGGTAGTCCTGGGGCATGGTCCTAGGGCTCAGGTCCTCCGAGAGAGAGAAAGAGAGAAGGAGAGAATTAGAGAACGCACACTTAGATTCACACAGGACACCGAAAAGGACAGGAGAAGTACTCCAGATATAACAAACTGACCCTAGCCCCCCGACACATAAACTACTGCAGCATAAATACTGGAGGCTGAGACAGGAGGGGTCAGGAGACACTGTGGCCCCATCCGAGGACACCCCCGGACAGGGCCAAACAGGAAGGATATAACCCCACCCACTTTGCCAAAGCACAGCCCCCACACCACTAGAAGGATATCTTCAACCACCAACTTACCATCCTGAGACAAGGCTGAGTATAGCCCACAAAGACCTCCGCCACGGCACAACCCAAGGGGGGGGGAGGGGGGGCGCCAACCCAGACAGGATGACCACATCAGTGAATCAACCCACTCAGGTGACGCACCCCCCCCAGGGACGGCATGAGAGAGCCCCAGTAAGCCAGTGACCCTGTAATAGGGTTAGAGGCAGAGAATCACAGTGGAAAGAGGGGAACCGGCCAGGCAGAGACAGCAAGGGCGGTTCGTTGCTCCAAAGCCTTTCCGTTCACCTTCCCAATCCTGGGCCAGACTACACTCAATCATATGACCCACTGAAGAGATGAGTCTTCAGTAGAGACTTAAAGGTTGAGACCTAGTTTGCGTCTCTGACATGGGTAGGCAGACCGTTCCATAAAAATGGAGCTTATAGGAGAAAGCCCTGCCTGCAGCTGTTTGCTTAGAAATTCTAGGGACAATTAGGAGGCCTGCGTCTTGTGACCGTAGTGTACGTGTAGGTATGTACGGCAGGACCAAATCAGAGAGATAGTTAGGAGCAAGCCCATGTAATGCTTTGTAGGTTAGCAGTAAAACCTTGAAATCAGCCCTTGCTTTGACAGGAAGCCAATGTAGAGAGGCTAGCACTGGAGTAATATGATACATTTTTTGGTTCTATTCAGGATTCTAGCAGCCGTATTTAGCACTAACTGAAGTTTATTTAGTGCTTTATCCGGGTAGCCGGAAAGTAGAGCATTGCAGTAGTCTAACCTAGAAGTGACAAAAGCATGGATTAATTTTTCTGCATCATTTGTGGACAGAAAGTTTCTGATTTTTGCAATGTTACGTAATGGAAAAAAGCTGTCCTTGAAATGGTCTTGATATGTTCTTCAAAAGAGAGATCAGGGTCCAGAGTAACGCCGAGGTCCTTCACAGTTTTATTTGAGACGACTGTACAACCATTAAGATTAATTGTCAGATTCAACAGAAGATCTCTTTGTTTCTTGGGACCTAGAACAAGCATCTCTGTTTTGTCCGAGTTTAAAAGTAGAAAGTTTGCAGCCATCCACTTCCTTATGTCTGAAACACATGCTTCTAGCAAGGGCAATTTGGGGCTTCACCATGTTTCATTGAAATGTACAGCTGTGTGTCATCCGCATAGCAGTGAAAGTTAACATTATGTTTTCGAATAACATCCCCAAGAGGTAAAATATATAGTGAAAACAATATATATGTTTCTGTCTGTCTGTTTCTGTCTGTCTGTTCCCATCTCTGTATCCGTCTGTCTGTTTCTGTCTGTCTGTTCCATCTCTGTGTCTGTCTGTCTGTCCCATCTCTGTATCTGTCTGTCTGTTCCATCTCTGTGTCTGTCTGTCTGTCTGTTCCATCTCAGTCTGTCTGTCTGTTCCATCTCTGTATCTGTCTGTCTGTTCTATCTCAGTATATGTCTGTCTCTTCCATCTCTGTTTCTGTCTGTTCAATCTCTGTATCTGTCTGTCTGTTCCATCTGTCTGTATCTGTCTGTCTGTTCCATCTCTGTCTGTTCCATCTCTGTATCTGTCTGTCTGTTCCATCCCTGTCTGTTCCATCTCTGTATCTGTCTGTCTGTTCCATCTCTGTACCTGTCTGTCTGTTTCATCTCTGTGTCTGTCTGTCTGTTCCATCTCTGTATCTGTCTGTCTGTTCCATCTCTGTGTCTGTCTGTCTGTTCCATCTCTGTGTCTATCTGTCTGTTCCATCTCTGTATCTGTCTGTCTGTTCCATCTCTGTATCTGTCTGTCAGATGCAGAAAGCAACTACACACAAACAAGATCCCACAAACTAAGGTGGGAAAAAAAGGCTAAGTATGATCCCCAATCAGAGACAAGGATAGACAGCTGCCTCTGATTGGGAACCATACCCGGCCAACAAAGAAATAGAAAAACTAGAATGCCCACCCAAATCACACCCTGATCTAACCAAATATAGAAATAAAAAGGCTTTAATCGACGTTGATGCAGCCCCCGCACCTCTCTGATTCAGAAGGTTTGGGTTAAACGTGGAAGATACATTTCAGTTGAAGACATTCGGTTGGACAACTGACAAGGTATCGCCCTTTCCCTTCCCTCTTTCAAACCTGATAGATTGGTGGTTGGGACTACTAGCTCCCTGTAACCTAGAGGGCAACCTGTGGGTCCATCTCGTCTATACCATGTTTCTCTCTTTCTATCTCTCTCTCTCATCATTTATTTCCGATACTCTCTCTCGCTCTCTCCTTCTTTCACTCTCTCGTCAAAGATATTTATTGATACTCTCTCTCGCTCTCGCTCTCGCTCTCTCTCCCTCTCTCACTCTCTCTTTCTCTCTCTCTCCCTCTCTCACTCTCTCTTTCTCTCTCTCTCTCTCGCTCCCTCTTTCACTCTCTCTTTCTCTCACTCTCGCTCGCTCGCTCTCTCTATCTCTCACTCTCGCTCGCTCTCTCTGTCTTCAAATGTATTTCCTGATATTCTCTCTCTCTTGTCAAATGTATTTTATGACATTCTCTTACAGTAATCTTTCCTTTGTTCACTAATCTAGATTACTAGGACCAGACACTGCTCTGTAGACCAGCTGAACCCTACAGTCCAGAATGTTCCAGACCCTGTTCTGTAGACCAGCTGAACCCTACAGCCCAATACATTGTTCCAGACCCTGCTCTCTGGACCAGTTGAACCCTACAGCCCAATACATTGTTCCAGACCCTGCTCTGTAGACCAGCTGAACCCTACAGCCCAACACATTGTTCCAGACCCTGTTCTGTAAACCATCTGAACCCTTACAACCCAACACATTGTTCCAGACCCTGCTCTGTAGACCAGCTGAACCCTACAGCCCAGAATGTTCCAGATATACTCAGATGTACATCATACAAGGTGACGGATACTCATTATTTTAAATATATATTTGTATTTGTTTACAGTGAGCTCCAAAAGTATTGGGACAGTAACAAATGTTTAGTAGTTTTGGCTCTGTACTCCAACATTTTCATTGCATCTTAGGAATATGGGACCAAATACTTAGCTTTTGACTATTTTAGCACATATTGAAGTGAATTTGTCCCAATACTTTTGGTCCACTAAAATGGGGACTATGTTCAAAAAGTGCTGTCATTTCTAAACGATTAACCCGATATGGATGAAAATACTGACTGTCTGGACTTTAACCTCATACTCATTGTATTATTAAATATCCAGAGTGCTGGAGTACAGAGCCAGAAAAACACACAGAGTGTCTCTGTCCCGATACTGTTGGAGCTCACTGGAAATAAAACATAGAGCTACATAGAGCTCTCTGGAAATAAAACATAGAGCTACATAGAACTCTCTGGAAATAAAACATAGAACTACATTGAGATCACTGGAAATAAAACATAGAGCTACATAGAGCTCTCTGGAAATAAAACATAGAGCTACATAGAGCTCTCTGGAAATAAAACATAGAGCTACATAGAGCTCTCTGGAAATAAAACATAGAGCTCACTGGAAATAAAACATAGAGCTACATAGAGCTCACTGGAAATAAAACATAGAGCTACATAGAACTCACTGGAAATAAAACATAGAGCTACATAGAGCTCTCTGGAAATAAAACATAGAGCTACATAGAGCTCACTGGAAATAAAACATAGAGCTACATAGAGCTCACTGGAAATAAAACATAGAGCTACATAGAGCTCACTGGAAATAAAACATGGAGCTACATAGAGCTCACTGGAAATAAAACATAGAGCTACATAGAGCTCACTGGAAATAAAACATAGAACTACATAGAGCTCACTGGAAATAAAACATAGAGCTACATAGAGCTCACTGGAAATAAAACATAGAGCTACATAGAGCTCACTGGAAATAAAACATAGAGCTACATAGAGCTCACTGGAAATAAAACATAGAACTACATAGAGCTCTCTGGAAATAAAACATAGAGCTACATAGAGCTCTCTAGAAATAAAACATAGAGCTACATAGAACTCACTGGAAATAAAACATAGAGCTACATAGAGCTCTCTGGAAATAAAACATAGAGCTACATAGAGCTCACTTGAAATAAAACATAGAGCTACATAGAGCTCACTGGAAATAAAACATAGAGCTACATAGAACTCACTGAAAATAAAACATAGAACTACATAGAACTCACTGGAAATAAAACATAGAGCTACATAGAACTCACTGGAAATAAAACATAGAGCTACATAGAGCCCTCTGGAAATAAAACATAGAGCTACATAGAGCTCACTGGAAATAAAACATAGAGCTACATAGAGCTCTCTGGAAATAAAACATAGAGCTACATAGAGCTCACTGGAAATAAAACATAGAGCTACATAGAGCTCTCTGGAAATAAAACATAGAGCTACATAGAGCTCTCTGGAAATAAAACATAGAGCTACATAGAGCTCTCTAGAAATAAAACATAGAGCTACATAGAGCTCACTGGAAATAATTAGCTGTTGCAAAAGTAGTAGCTACAATTTCTTCATGAATCATGAAACAACATGACATAACATGACATAACACAGAACATTAATAGACAAGAACAGCTCAAAGACAGAACTATACCAGTTTATAAAATCCACACGTAGCCTAACCTGTATCTCCGCACACTGACTCGGTACCGGAGCCCCCTGTTTATAGCCTCGTTATTGTAATGTTAGTGTGTTACTTTTCTTTAACTATTTTTACTTTAGTTTATTAAGTTACAATTTTTTTAACTGGGTCTTGAACTGATATTTGATATTATATAAGGAGATGGAATCATGATTTTATGATGACATGTTTTATATGTAATGTAATATTATCCTACCACACTGTTGTTGTTTCCATATTTACTTACTATACTTGTTGATGTTAATGAATGTTAAAGGGGAACTTTTAGTTGTTCTAAACATTCAGTTGATTTATTTATTTTCTATTACAACTTGCCATTACTGTTTCCAGAGTCTATTTCACTTATTCATTATTTTAACTAGACCGTTAATTATATTCCATTACAGAAATGTTTTAAGATCTTTTGAGTGGTTTAAGTTGTTTTAAATATATTGTACACATGTCATTACTCTATGATACTAGTGTGTAACATTTAAATGACAGTATCTGTTCTGGTGCTGGTGGTGGTCTTCATTTAAAGGGGCAATCTGTGACGGGGGCATCCGTTTTAGATTTTTTAATCAATGTATGTTCATTCTTGAAGAATATGACTTACAAATGCCTCATTAGCTTAATTCAACTGTCCTTTTCCATCAGAACCCAACATATAAACTAGTTTTATTACATTGTTTGTAAATAATGTACTTGTAAACAAACACTGTTTAGCCTCAAACACATAATTTTAACTACAATTTTGATATCATGGTTAGTCATCCTGTATAGTCTCAGAAACATAGTTTTAACTATAATGTTGATATGATGGATGGTCATCCTGTATGGTCTCAGAAACATAGTTTTAACTATAATGTTGATATGATGGATGGTCATCCTGTATAGTCTCAGAAATATATGTTAAATTATAGTGTTGATATCATGGTTAGTCATCCTGTATAGTCTCAGAATCATAGTTTAAACTATAATGTTGATATCATGGATGGTCATCCTGTATAGTCTCAGAAACATAGTTTAAACTATAATGTTGATATCATGGATGGTCATCCTGTATAGTCTCAGAAACATAGTTTAAACTATAATGTTGATATCATGGATGGTCATCCTGTATAGTCTCAGAAACATAGTTTAAACTATAATGTTGATATCATGGATGGTCATCCTGTATAGTCTCAGAAACATAGTTTTAACTATAATGTTGATATCATAGATGGTCATCCTGTATAGTCTCAGAAACATATGTTAAACTATAATGTTGATATCATGGATGGTCATCCTGTATAGTCTCAGAAACATATGTTAAACTATAATGTTGATATCATGGATGGTCATCCTGTATAGTCTCAGAAACATAGTTTGAACTATAATGTTGATATCATGGATGGTCATCCTGTATAGTCTCAGAAACATAGTTTAAACTATAATGTTGATATCATGGATGGTCATCCTGTATAGTCTCAGAAACATAGTTTAAACTATAATGTTGATATCATGGATGGTCATCCTGTATAGTCTCAGAAACATAGTTTTAACTATAATGTTGATATCATAGATGGTCATCCTGTATAGTCTCAGAAACATATGTTAAACTATAATGTTGATATCATGGATGGTCATCCTGTATAGTCTCAGAAACATATGTTAAACTATAATGTTGATATCATGGATGGTCATCCTGTATAGTCTCAGAAACATATGTTAAACTATAATGTTGATATCATGGATGGTCATCCTGTATAGTCTCAGAAACATATGTTAAACTATAATGTTGATATCATGGATGGTCATCCTGTATAGTCTCAGAAACATAGTTTGAACTATAATGTTGATATCATGGATGGTCATCCTGTATAGTCTCAGAAACATAGTTTGAACTATAATGTTGATATCATGGATGGTCATCCTGTATAGTCTCAGAATCATAGTTTAAACTATAATGTTGATATCATGGATGGTCATCCTGTATAGTCTCAGAATCATAGTTTAAACTATAATGTTGATATGATGGATGGTCATCCTGTATAGTCTCAGAATCATAGTTTAAACTATAATGTTGATATGATGGATGGTCATCCTGTATAGTCTCAGAAATATATGTTAAATTATAGTGTTGATATCATGGTTAGTCATCCTGTATAGTCTCAGAATCATAGTTTAAACTATAATGTTGATATCATGGATGGTCATCCTGTATAGTCTCAGAATCATAGTTTAAACTATAATGTTGATATCATGGATGGTCATCCTGTATAGTCTCAGAATCATAGTTTAAACTATAATGTTGATATGATGGATGGTCATCCTGTATAGTCTCAGAATCATAGTTTAAACTATAATGTTGATATCATGGATGGTCATCCTGTATAGTCTCAGAAACATAGTTTAAACTATAATGTTGATATCATGGATGGTCATCCTGTATAGTCTCAGAAATATAGTTTAAACTATAATGTTGATATCTGTATGTCCTTTTATATGTTGTTCTGTCTGTTCATTTGAGAGTGGTTACATTTCTCTAGCTCCATCCTAAAGATTTTCCCAAAACAGTGGTGGGGTTTACACTTTGTTATTGGTTGAACTGCAGATTTCCCCTTTAACTATTTGACTATGGTACACTCATCCTTTACACTGTACAAAAAAATCAATAAAGTTATGAAAATGACACATTTGTTTAGTTTTTTGTTTAATACTTATTTCAAGAAACAGAGGAAAGAATAGAAAGGATTTTGATAAGGATGTTAGACCTGATCTCAGATCATCATTATGTCAAAAGGAGCATTGTCTACTGTTGTATACAGGGTGTTAGACCTGACCTCAGATCATCAGTAAGTCAGTAGGACTACTGTCTACTGTTGTTGTTAGACCTGGGCGCACCGATTGGTTGGTGGCTGGCCCAGGTTCTATTTTAGAGTGGCTGGCCCAGGTTCTATTTTAGAGTGGCTGGCCCAGGTTCTATTTTAGAGTGGCTAGCCCAGATTCTATTTTTCAGTGGCTGGCCCAGGTTCTATTTTAGAGTGGCTGGCCCAGGTTCTATTTTAGAGTGGCTGACCCAGGTTCTATTTTAGAGTGGCTGGGCCAGGTTCAATTTTAGAGTGGCTGGCCCAGGTTCTATTTTAGAGTGGCTGGCCCAGGTTCTATTTTAGAGTGGCTGGCCCAGGTTCTATTTTAGAGTGGCTGGCCCAGGTTCTATTTTAGAGTGGCTGGGCCAGGTTCAATTTTAGAGTGGCTGGCCCAGGTTCTATTTTAGAGTGGCTGGCCCAGGTTCTATTTTAGAGTGGCTGGCCCAGGTTCTATTTTAGAGTGACAGGCCCAGGTTCTATTTTAGAGTGGCTGGCCCAGGTTCTATTTTAGAGTGGCTGGCCCAGGTTCTATTTTAGAGTGACAGGCCCAGGTTCTATTTTAGAGTGGCTGGCCCAGGTTCTATTTTAGAGTGGCTGGCCCAGGTTCTATTTTAGAGTGACAGGCACAGGTTCTATTTTAGAGTGGCTGGGCCAGGTTGGAGACCTGCGCAAATTTTCCTGTACTTACCGGGGGGCTAAAAAGACCGGGCAGGCACCGTGTTATGCTGTGGAGCGCACGGTGTCTCCAGTGCGGGTGCATACCAGCTCCTCGTATTGGCCGGGCTAGAGCGGGCATCGAGCCAGGTAAGGTTGTGCAGGCTCGGTGCTCAAGAGCTCCAGTGCGCCTGCACGGTCCGGTCTATCCAGTGCCACCTCCACACACCAATCCTCCGGTGGCAGCACCACGCATCAGGCCTACAGTGCGCCTCGCCTGTCTAGCGCTGTCAGAGCCTTCCTCCTCTAATTAACCACGCTGCATTTTGGTCCGACTCTCTTTCACCCGAAGAAAACCGTAACACTGAGGTTGTTGTCACCCCTTTACAAATCAGCATCTCTACTTTGGTAAAAAAAAGGTAGTTGTATAAATAATGACAGAGTTTTGCAGGATTCAACAGTTGGACTTGGAATTGTGTTATTGACTTTACGCTTGTTTGTGTAACTCTGTCGCTTTGCTTTATCTTGGCCAGGTCACAGTTGTAATTGAGAACTTGGTCTCAACTGGCCGACTTGGTTAAATAAAGTTTAAATTAAATAAATAAAACAGGAGTGTCTTTCAGTGTCTCCTAAATTGTTTCACTTTGGTGTTTGTCAGTGTCTTTGTTAGTTACCCCTTCTGTTTGAGTGACATTATTTGGTTTTCTAGCTGGGGAACATAACAATCGATTAGTTAAATATAGACTTTCCACCACTACAAATAATAAAAGGTAACATATCCTCCAAATAAGTATCACACAATTACATTATTGATTGTTGTATAATTTAGAACAGTATCTTGCAGGATTCAACAGTTGGACTTGTAAGAGTTGTCCTGTTCCTTCCTCTGAGATCATCATTCTAATGGAATCTAGAAAGAACGAAACCCTGTCCTCAAATTGTTCATCAAAAGGTACAAAGACCCAAAACATCCACATCAATTTAAATATTAAATTCAATTAAACATTTACACAAGGTCCAACATTCTGGGCAAAGACACAAAACATCCACATCAATTTTTTTTAAATATTTTTTTATCAAATAACATGGAAAACAACCACTTTCTCTGCAGTATTAACTGACCATCCTTACAAACAACTTACTGTAAATGTATCTCTAGGCTGGTCATCTAGGTTTGTACCTGTAGACTTTCCATCAGCATAAAGAACAACACAATCAAGTAATTGAGTACATTGAGACATCAAGTGGTTTGTGGTGATGTGATGATGTGGCTCAGTTGGTAGGGCATGGTGCTTTTCAACGCTGGGGTTGCGTGTTTGATTCCCACGTGGGACCAGTTGCCAAAATGTATTAAAATGTTTACACTCACGACTGTAAGTTGCTCTGATTAAGACGTGTCTACTATAAAGGAATGAACAGACCATTTTCACTTAGAAATCAGTTTTGACCCGTCACCAAAACATTGCAGCACCCACCCTCAGCCCAAACTACTTCCTGTGGCTACGGTTGGTAGAGCTGTTGGTTTGATTCTTGGGACCACCCCTACGTAAAGTCTATACAGGAATATAATAATAATAATATATAATACGTAAGTCACCTCAGATCAAAGCGTCTGCTAAAAGTTTATTATTATTATTATTATTATCTTTCACTTGTTAGAGAAGTAAACAACTCAAAAGACCTTAAAATGTTAGTATTTTTATTTGATTATTAGTGTTTTTAAGAAACCTTCACGATGGAAACAGTAACAGCATGATATTGATATTATCAACAGGTACTATAATAAATAAATATGGAAACAGTAACAGCATGTTATTGATATTATCAACAGGTACTATGATAAATAAATATGGAAACAGTAACTGCATGATATTGATATTATCAACAGGTACTATAATACATAAATATGGAAACATTAAAAGTGTGTTACAATATTCAATCAAAATATGATAATAAAAAACATAATATTTTTTGTTGTACTGTATGTGTGTTTATAGTTTTGTTGTGTTAGTGTATGTAAGTTGTTTTGTCTTAAACGTTGTTCCCCCTACTGCTATTGGACCAGGTCTCTCTTGTAAAAGAGATGAGAAAACCCTGTATAAAGGGTTCTTAAAACAGAGAAGAATACAAAGCTCTTGCCCTCCATTGGCAAATCTGACCATAATTCCATCCTCCTGATTCCTGCTTACAAGCACAAATTTAAGCAGGAAGCACCAGTGACTAGATCAATAAAATAGTGATCAGATGAAGCCGATACTAAGCTACAGGACTGTTTTGCTAGCAGACTGGAATATGTTCCAGGATTCCTCCAATGGCACTGAGGAGCACACCACATCTGTCATTGGCTTCAGCTGTACCGGAAGACTGTGTGATCACGCTCTCCGCAGCCGATCTGAGTAAGACTTTTAGATAGATCAACATGCACAAGGCCGCAGGGCCAGATGGATTACCAGGACGTGGACTGCGAGCATGCGCTGACCAACTGGCAAGTGTCTTCACTGACATTTTCAAACTCTCCCTGTCTGAGTCTGTAATACCAACATGTTTTAAGCAGGCCACCATAGCGCCTGTTCCCAAGAACACTAAGGTAACCTGGCTAAATGACTACCAACCCGTAGCACTCACATCTGTAGCCATGAAGTGTTTTGAAAGACAGCTCACATCAACACCATCATCCCAGAAACCCTATAACCAGTCCAATTTGCATACCGCCCCAAAAGATCCACAGATGATGCAGTCTCTGTTGTACTCCACACTGCCCTTTCACACCTGGACAAAAGGAACACTTATGTGAGAATGTTATTCATTGACTACAGCTCAGAGTTCAACACCATAGTGCCCTCCAAGCTCATCACTAAGCTAAGGACCCTGGGACTAAACACCTCCCTCTGCAACTGGATCCTGGACTTCCTGACGGGCTGTCCCCAGGTGGTAAGGGTAGGTAACAACACATCCGCCATGCTGATCCTCAACACGGGGGCCCCTCAGGGGAGCGTGCTCAGCCCCCTCCTGTACTTCCTGTTCACTCATGACTGCACAACCAGGCACAACTCCAACACCATCATTAGATTTGCCGATGACACAACAGTAGTAGGCCTGACCACCGACAACAACGAGACAGCCTATAGGGAGGAGGTCAGAGACCTGGCCGTGAGGTGCCAGAACAACAACCTCAACAACATGATCAAGACAAAGAGGATTATTGTGGAGTACAGGACAAAGAGGAAGGAGCATGCCCCTATTCTAATCGACGGGGCTGCAGTGGAGCAGGTTGAGAGCTTTAAGTTCCTTGGTGTCCACATCACCAACAAACTAACATGGTCCAAGCACACCAAGACAGTCATGAAGAGAGCACAACAAAACCTATTACCCCTCAGGAGACTGAAAAGATTTGGCAAGATCCTCAAAAGGTTCTACAGCTGCACCATCAAGAGCACTGGTTGCATCACTGCCTGGTATGACAACTGCTTGGCCTCCGACCGCAAGGCACTACGGAGGGTAGTGTGAACGGTCCTGTACCTCTACTTCCTGCAGCTATGCTAACAACTGAGCTACATTTACACTGTTACTGTTACAGGTGTAACCCATACTGACTAACAAGGTGACACCAATCGATGCGCCCAACCTCAAAACGTACGTGGAAAACTTAAGCCTGCAACATGATTCGAATGCTTTAGTTGCAAATTAAGTTAAACCTCTATATTTTATTAATTGTGATGAATTCAAATTGCTAATGTTCATCCTAATTAGTATTTGATCACATGTTTACTGTTTATATGATATGAAAATATACACTGTGCTTGGATGTTGTTATTTCATACAACATAGAGTAATTGATGATTTGATTGATTGATTGGTTGGTTAATTGGTCATTTGATTGCTTGATTTGTTCATTGGACTTGTTGATTAGATTGATTGCCTGCTTAATTTGTTCATTGATTGATTGAATAGATGAGTGGCTTTGATGATTCATTTGTTGACTGAATTTAATTGGATTGATTGATATATATTTTAAGAGATCTGTGGATCTCAGTTATTTTTTTTTCAATGTTCTGAGGTCAGGTCCAAAACCAACAGTAGACAGTGTTCCTACTGATGATCTGAGGTCAGGTCTAACATCCTCTACACAACAGTAGACAGTGGTCCCATTGACTAACTGATGATCTGAGATCAGGTTTAACATCCTGTACACCAACAGTAGACAGTGTTCCCATTGACTAACTGATGATCTGAGGTCAGGTTTAACATCCTGTACACAACAGTTGACAGTGGTCCCATTGACTAACTGATGATCTGAGGTCAGGTCCAACACCAACAGTAGACAGTGGTCCTATTGACTAACTGATGATCTGAGGTCAGGTTTAACATCCTGTACACAACAGTAGACAGTGGTCCCATTGACTAACTGATGATCTGAGGTCAGGTTTAACATCCTGTACACAACAGTAGACAGTGGTCCCATTGACTAACTGATGATCTGAGGTCAGGTTTAACATCCTGTACACAACAGTAGACAGTGGTCCCATTGACTAACTGATGATCTGAGGTCAGGATTAACATCCTGTACACAACAGTAGACAGTGGTCCCATTGACTAACTGATGATCTGAGGTCAGGTTTAACATCCTGTACACAACAGTAGACAGTGGTCCCATTGACTAACGGATGATCTGAGGTCAGGTTTAACATCCTGTACACAACAGTAGACAGTGGTCCCATTGACTAACTGATGATCTGAGGTCAGGTCCAACACCAACAGTAGACAGTGGTCCTATTGACTAACTGATGATCTGAGGTCAGGTTTAACATCCTGTACACAACAGTAGACAGTGGTCCCATTGACTAACTGATGATCTGAGGTCAGGTTTAACATCCTGTATACAACAGTAGACAGTGGTCCTATTGACATAATGATGATCTGAGATCAGGTCTAACATCCTTATCAAAATAATTTATATTCTTTCCTCTGTTTCTTGAAATAAGTATTAAACAAAAAACTAAACAAATGTGTCATTTTCATAACTTTATTGATTTTTTTGTACAGTGTAAAGGATGAGTGTACCATAGTCAAATAGTTAAAGGGGAAATCTGCAGGTCAACCAATAACAAAGTGTAAACCCCACCACTATTTTGGGAAAATCTTTAGGATGCAGCTAGAGACATGTAGCCACTCTCAAATTAACAGACAGAACAACATATTAAAGGACAGACAGATATCAACATTATAGTTTAAACTATATTTCTGAGACTATACAGGATGACCATCCATCATGTCAACATTATAGTTTAACATATATTTCTGAGACTATACAGGATGACCATCCATCATATCAACATTATAGTTTAACATATATTTCTGAGACTATACAGGATGACCATCCATGACATCAACATTATAGTTTAAACTATGATTCTGAGACTATAAAGGATGACCATCCATCATATCAACATTATAGTTTAACATATATTTCTGAGACTATACAGGATGACCATCCATGATATCAACATTATAGTTTAAACTATGTTTCTGAGACTATACAGGATGACCATCCATCATATCAACATTATAGTTTAATCTATGTTTCTGAGACTATACAGGATGACCATCCATGATATCAACACTATAGTTTAACATATATTTCTGAGACTATACAGGATGACCATCCATCATATCAACATTATAGTTTAAACTATGTTTCTGAGACTATACAGGATGACCATCCATCATATCAACATTATAGTTTAAACTATGTTTCTGAGACTATACAGGATGACCATCCATCATATCAACATTATAGTTTAACATATATTTCTGAGACTATACAGGATGACCATCCATGATATCAACATTATAGTTTAACTATATTTTTGAAACTGAACAGTGTTTGTTTTTCAATGACATTGTTTACAAACAATGGAGTAAAACAAGTTTACATTTTGGGGTCTGATGGGAAATGACAGTTGAATTAAGCTCATGAGGCATTTATAAGTTATATTCTTCAAAATTGAATGGGTACATTTCATGATTTAAAAATTCTAAAACGGACGCCCCCATCACAGATTGCCCCTTGAAATGAAGACTCCATCACCAACACCAGAAGAGATACTATAATTTAAATGTTACACACTAGTATCATAGAAAAATGACTTGTTGGTACAATATTTTTAAAACAACTCATACTACCTTCAAATATTTCTATAATGGAATATAATTAGCGGTCTAGTTAAAATAATGAATGAAGTGAAATAGACTCTGGAAACAGTAACAGCAAGTTGTAATAGAAAATAACTGAAACTGTATGTTTAGAACAACTAAAAGTTCCCCTTTAACATTCATTCTGTATTATGTCATGTTTAATTAATGAAGAAAGAGTAGCTCCCACTTTGCAACAGCTAATAAAGATCCTAATAAAATAACAAATAAAAAAAAACAAGAACAACTAAAAGTTCAACTTTTAAAATGAAGTACCATCATTCATTAGTAATACACTAAGTCAGTGTGAAAACAATAATAGTATGGTAATAATAGTAATAGTATCATAATATTGAAATAAAAGTATTTATGTACAAAAAAAATAAAAATAAATAAAAAAAATATTGTATCCATCATCATATATTATATAAAATATTTGATTGAAGACTTGACCACCAAGTATAAAATCTAAGTAAAATAATTAAAACATGATTTTTTTAACAACGAAGAGTTAACCTTGAAAATGAAATGACATCAACCAGTAATACAACAACAGCACAATATAATAGTAAACAAAAAGCATGTTATAATATACAAATATTGAACACGTCACAATAATCCAGGGAACTCTATGTAGCTCTATGGTTTATATCCAGTGAGCTCTATGTAGCTCTATGGTTTATATCCAGTGAGCTCTATGTAGCTCTATGGTTTATATCCAGTGAGCTCTATGTAGCTTTATGGTTTATATCCAGAGAGTTCTATGTAACTCTGTTTATTTTCCAGAGAGCTCTACGTAGCTCTATGTTTTACTTCCGGTGAGCTCTATGTAGCTCTATGTTTTACTTCCAGTGAGCTCTATGTAGCTCTATGTTTTATATCCAGTGAGCTCTATGTAGCTCTGTTTATTTTCCAGAGAGCTCTATGTAGCTCTATGTTTTATTTCCAGTGAGCTCTATGTAGCTCTATGTTTTACTTCCAGTGAGCTCTATGTAGCTCTATGTTTTACTTCCAGTGAGCTCTATGTAGCTCTATGTTTTACTTCCAGTGAGCTCTATGTAGCTCTATGTTTTACTTCCAGTGAGCTCTATGTAGCTCTATGGTTTATTTTTAGAGAGCTCTATGTAGCTCTATGTTTTATTTCCAGTGAGCTCCAACAGTATCGGGACAGTGAGACTATGTGTGTTCTTCAGGCTGTGTAATCCAGCACTCTGGAGTACAGAGCCATTACTTATGAGGTTAAAGCGCAGAATGTCAGTATTTTCATCCATATCTGGTGAACCATTAACATAGTCCCCCCACTTTAGGGGACCAAAACTATTGGGACAAATTCACTTGTATGTCTATTAAAGTACTAAATTATTAAGTCTTTTAAGACTATATCAACTGACTGTACCATCTGGAGGCATAAATATTGACACAAATGCTAACCTCCGTTGTTACTGTAATGGTGAGAGGTTAGCATGTCTTGGGGGTATGATATAAAATGCTAACCTACCCTGTTATTGTAATGGTGAGAGGTTAGACTGTCTTGGGGGAATGATATTTGTCACTGTCCCAATACTTTGGAGCTCACTGTAAAAAATTATATATATATATATATATATATATATTTATATATAACAATGATTTTCCAACACCTTATATCATGTAAATGTGAGAATGTCTGGAACATTCTTGGCTGTAGGGTTCAGGTGGTCAACAGAGCAGGGTCTGGAACAATGTGTTGGACTGTAGTGTTCAACTGGTTCAGAGATCAGGGTCTGGTTCTAGTAATCTGGATTAGAGAACAAAGGAAATAATACAGTAAGAGGACATCATGAAAAACATTTAACATGAGAGAGAACATCAGGAAATACATTTCAAGTTTAGAGCGAATGTAACGGCTTTCTTGTGGTGAAGTAGAGGCAGACCAAAACGCAGCGTGGTTTCTATTCATGGTTCTTTAATAAAGACAACTATACATGAACAGACTACCAAAACAAGAAAAGTGAAAACCTAAAACAGCCCTATCTGGTGCAAACACAGAGACAGGAACAATCACCCACAAACACACAGTGAAACCCAGGCTACCTAAGTATGATTCTCAATCAGAGACAAGTAATAACACCTGCCTCTGATTGAGAACCATACTAGGCCGAAACATAGAAATACCCAAAACCTAGAAAAACAAACATAGACTGCCCACCCAACTCACGCCCTGACCATACTAAATAAATACAAAACAAAGGAAATAAAGGTCAGAACGTGACCAGCGAAAGAGAGAGATTGATATAGAGACAAAGAATGAGAGCGAGAGACAGAGTTTCAGGAAATATATTTGGCGAGAGAGAGAGAGAGAGAAAGACAGAAAGATGGTATAGAGGAGATGATTGTAATCTAGGTTAAAGAGAGCTGGTAGTCCCATCCACCAAAATACCAGGTGTGAAACAGGGAAGAGACTCACCCTGTATGCTAATTTGGTATAGAGCAGACCTATCTCACGGCTAGGTTAGCCGTCCCACTAGCAACACCAGTCGACAACATCCATTGAAATTTGAGGGCGCGCAATTCAAATAAATAATCGTAATATTAAACGTTTGTGAACATACAAGTATCTTATATTATTTAAAAGCTTAACTTTTTGTTAATCTAACTACGTTGTCCGATTTACAATAGGCTTTACAGCAAAAGCATACCATGCGATTGTCTGAGGACAGCGCTCCACATCAATATATTTTTCAACCAGCACAGGCATCACAAAATCACAAACAGCGATGAAATAAATCACTTACTTTTGAAAATCTTTCTCTGTTTGCCAAGGGTCCCACCTACAACATGAATGGTCATTTTGTTTGATAAATAAGAGCCTATGACCTAAAAAACCCCAATTCTGGTTGTTTTTTCTTCTGATTTTTGCCTGCCATTTCAATTCTGTTGTAGTCTCAGACATTATTTTAACACTTTTAGAAACTACCAATTATATGCATATCCTGGCTTCTGGGCCTAAGTAGCAGGCAGTTTACTTTCAGTCAGGCGGAAATTCAGGAAACTAGACCCTAGCCCTAATTAAATTAATCAAAAGAGGAACATTTTACATTTGGGTAGCAATTCAAAAGGAAATGATCTCAACAGAGAAAAATGTCTTCATGTGTGCCACCTACAGTGCATTTGGAAAGTATTCAGACCCCCTGACTTCTTAACATTTTGCTATGGTACAGCCTTATTCTAGAATTGATTAAATTAAATTCAAGTTTTAATTTTTTAAAATTTTTTTATTTATTTTTTAGAATAATAGTGAAGACATCAAAACTATGAAATAACACATATGAAATCACAAAAAAAGTCTTAAACAAATCAAAACATATTTTATATTTGAGATTCTTTAAAGTAGCCACCCTTTGCCTTGATGACAGCTTTGCAAACTCTTGGCATTCTCTCAACCAACTTCATGAGGTAGTCACCTGGAATGCATTTCAATTAACAGGTGTGTATTGTTAAAAGTTATGTTGTGGAATATCTTTCCTTCTTAATGCGTTTGAGCCAATCAGTTGTGTTGTGACAAGGTAGGGGTGGTATACAGAATATTGCCCTATTTGGTAAAAGACCAAGTCCATATTATGGCAAGAACAGCTCAAAAAAGCAAAGTGAAATGACAGTCCATCACTACTTTAAGACATGAAGGTCAGTCAATTCTGAAAAGTTTCTTCAAGTGCAGTCGCAAAAAAACATGAAGCTCAATAATGAAACTGTCTCTCATGAGGACCGCCACAGGAAAGGAAGACCCAGAGTTACCTCTGCTGCAGAGGATAAGATCATTACAGTTACCAGCCTCAGAAATTGCATCCCAAAAAAATGCTTCACAGAGTTCAAGTAACAGACACATCAACATCAACTGTTCAGAGGAGACTGTGTGAATCAAGCCTTCATGGTTGAATTGCTGCAACGAAAACACTACTAAAGGACACCAATAATAAGAAAAGACTTGCTTGGACCAAGAAACACGAGTAATGGACATTAGACCGTTGGAAATCTGTACTCTGGTCTGATGAGTCCAAATTTGAGATTTCTGACTACAACTGCTGTGTCTTTTTGAGACTCGGAGTAGGTGAATGGATGATCTTCGCTTCCCACTGTGAAGCATGGAGGATGAGGTGTGATGGTGTGGGGGTGCTTTGCTGGTGACACTGTCTGTGATTTATTTAGAATTCAAGGCACACTTAACCAGCATGGTAAGGCGGCATTCTGCAGGTATATGCCATTGCATCTGGTTTCAGCTTAGTGGGACTATCATTTGTTTTTTAACAGGACAATGACCCAAAACACACCCCCAGGTTGTGTAAGGTCTATCTGACCAAGAAGGAGAGTAACTGGGTGTTGCATCAGATGACCTGGCCTCCTCAATTACCCGACCTCAACCCAATTGAGATGGTTTGGGATAAATGTGACTGCAGAGTGAAGGAACAGCAGCCAACAAGTGCTAGGCACAAAGCTATCATTAAGGCAATGGGTCTATTTTGATTTGTTTAACACTTTTGTTGGTTACTACATGATTCCATATGTGTTATTTCATAGTGTTGATGTCTTCACTATTATTCTACAATGTAGAAAGTAGTCAAAAATAAAATAAAAACTTGAATGAGTAGGTGTGTCCAAACTTCTGACCGGTACTGTAGATCTTCTGCACAGATTGCACAGGCCTGGGCCCTGACAGACCTGGGCCCTGACAGACCTGGGCCCTGACAGACCTGGGACCTGACAGACCTGGGCCCTGACAGACCTGGGCCCTGACAGACCTGGGACCTGACAGACCTGGGACCTGACAGACCTGGGCCCTGACAGACCTGGGCCCTGACAGACCTGGGCCCTGACAGGAATTCTCAGTAAGACCCCAAAAAAATATTCCAAAACAAGGTCCAGTCACCAGGACCACAAATACAAATTCCATCTAGACACCGTTGCCCTGGAGCACACAATCAACTGTACATACCTCGGCCTAAACATCAGCACCACAGGTAACATCCACAAAGTTGTGAATGATATGAGAGGCAAGAATGCCCTTCTACGTTATCAAAAGGAACATGCAATTTGACATATCAATTAGGATCTGGCTAAAAATGCTTGAATCAGTTATACAACTATACTTGAATCAGTTACAGTGCCTTGCGAAAGTATTCGGCCCCCTTGAACTTTGCGACCTTTTGCCAAATTTCAGACTTCAAACATAAATATATAAAACTGTATTTTTTTGTGAAGAATCAACAACAAGTGGGACACAATCATGAAGTGGAACGACATTTATTGGATATTTCAAACTTTTTTAATAAATCAAAAACTGAAAAATTGGGCGTGCAAAATTTTTCAGCCCCCTTAAGTTAATACTTTGTAGCGCCACCTTTTGCTGCGATTACAGCTGTAAGTCGCTTGGGGTATGTCTCTATCAGTTTTGCACATCGAGAGACTGACATTTTTTCCCATTCCTCCTTGCAAAACAGCTCGAGCTCAGTGAGGTTGGATGGAGAGCATTTGTGAACAGCAGTTTTCAGTTCTTTCCACAGATTCTCGATTGGATTCAGGTCTGGACTTTGACTTGGCCATTCTAACACCTGGATATGTTTATTTTTGAACCATTCCATTGTAGATTTTGCTTTATGTTTTGGATCATTGTCTTGTTGGAAGACAAATCTTCGTCCCAGTCTCAGGTCTTTTGCAGACTCCATCAGGTTTTCTTCCAGAATGGTCCTGTATTTGGCTCCATCCATCTTCCCATCAATTTTAACCATCTTCCCTGTCCCTGCTGATGAAAAGCAGGCCCAAACCATGATGCTGCCACCACCATGTTTGACAGTGCGTATGGTGTGTTCAGCTGTGTTGCTTTTACGCCAAACATAACGTTTTTCATTGTTGCCAAAAAGTTCAATTTTGGTTTCATCTTACCAGAGCACCTTCTTCCACATGTTTGGTGTGTCTCCCAGGTGACTTGTGGCAAACTTTAAACAACACTTTTTATGGATATCTTTAAGAAATGGCTTTCTTCTTGCCACTCTTCCATAAAGGCCAGATTTGTGCAATATACGACTGATTGTTGTCCTATGGACAGAGTCTCCCACCTCAGCTGTAGATCTCTGCAGTTCATCCAGAGTGATCATGGGCCTCTTGGCTGCATCTCTGATCAGTCTTCTCCTTTTATGAGCTGAAAGTTTAGAGGGACGGCCAGGTCTTGGTAGATTTGCAGTGGTCTGATACTCCTTCCATTTCAATATTATCGCTTGCACAGTGCTCCTTGGGATGTTTAAAGCTTGGGAAATCTTTTTGTATCCAAATCCGGCTTTAAACTTCTTCACAACAGTATCTCGGACCTGCCTGGTGTGTTCCTTGTTCTTCATGATGCTCTCTGCGCTTTTGACGGACCTCTGAGACTATCACAGTGCAGGTGCATTTATACGGAGACTTGATTACACACAGGTGGATTGTATTTATCATCATTAGTCATTTAGGTCAACATTGGATCATTCAGAGATCCTCACTGAACTTCTGGAGAGAGTTTGCTGCACTGAAAGTAAAGGGGCTGAATAATTTTGCACGCCCAATTTTTCAGTTTTTGATTTGTTAAAAAAGTTTGAAATATCCAATAAATGTCGTTCCACTTCATGATTGTGTCCCACTTGTTGTTGATTCTTCACAAAAAAATACAGTTTTATATCTTTATGTTTGAAGCCTGAAATGTGGCAAAAGTTCGCAAAGTTCAAGGGGGCTGAATACTTTTGCAAGGCACTGTATATAATTCCCCTCACCAACCAACAATTCACAAAATGGGACAACCACCAAATTGAGACTGTATGTACAATTATGCAATAACACCCTCAGTGTACAACATAAAACAAAGCCATCACTAACAGAGAAATTAACCTAGAGAAGAGTTCCCTAAGCAAGCTGGTTCTGTTCACAAGCACAAAAAGACCCCAATGAGCCCCTGGACACAATTAGACCCAACCAAAAAAATTATGAGAATACTAAAAGATAATTACTTGACATATTGGAAAGAATTTACCAACTAACAGAGCAAACTAGAATGCTATTTGGCTCTAAACCTTAGAGTACACAGTGGCAGAATTCCTGACCACTGTGACTGACCCATTATTAAGGAAAGCTTTGAATATGTGCAGACTCAGTGAGCGTAGCCTTGCTATTGAGAGAGCCCTCTATAGGCACACTTTGGTCTCAAGAGAAGACAAGCTATGTGCACACTACACTGCCCACAAAATTAGGTGGAAACAGAGCTTCACTTCCTGACCCCCTGTCAAATGTATGACCATATCAGAGACACATAGAGAGAGAATCCGGAAATAGATTTGATAGGAGACTGAGTATGAGCTAGAAAAATTACAAAGTAAAATGTAATTTATTTAAAAAATATCTCAAAAAGACAGCATCCAAAGAGATCGAACCTCATCATCACTGTTACTGCAGATAAAGCTGAATCGCTTAGTCTCAGGCAGGCCTACCCACTGTCCCCTGACTCACAATCTCACCATCAGAGAGGTGAAGGGAGAGAAGGAGATGTAAAGGGAGAGAGAGAGGGGTAGAGGTGTAGAGAGTGGTAGGTAGAGAGGTAGAGGTTCAACACACCAAAAGAAAGAGATCAAATCTCACCAGTACTGTTGCTGCAGATGAAGTTGAATCTCTCAGTCTCAGACTTGCCGACCCACTGTCCCCCGTCTCTCTGTATGGCCCCCGTGTTCCCACACTGCTCCTTCATGGTGTTGTAGCCCTCCCCGACAGCCCAGTTGTGGTAGCAGGACTCTTCTCCATTGACCCAGAACCAGAAGTCCAGAGTGCAGGTGTACCTCAGGCCCAGCCAGACGAAGGGAGTGGAGGCCTTCTTGGCTCTCTGTTGAACCCAGTGCTGGATGTTCCGGTTGTGGGCAGACACCAGCTCCATGTTCTGGTCTCTGCAGTGCCACAGGGCTTCTGACCACGTCTTGTTCTCTGAGACCAGGACCAGTTCATCTGGAGGAAGAAGGAGGGGGGGGGGACACAGAGACTCACGCTAAGTACATGATGGAAAATTATTGTTATTCAGTCAACATTCACCCCCATCTCCACCCAAAATGTTCAGTCCCTCTCATCAATACTTTACCAACGTTGATTGTTTTATAGAGATATATAGTAGCTCACCATCGTAGCAAAGAAAGGGTTGTTCGTGAGTACATCCTGCATCGTTCCACATTCCAGATGATATTACTTCTCCACAGAAATCTCCTTCCTGTTTTCCCCCACCTGCCCAATTTGGCTCGTTTGAGTCCCAGTTTCTGTAGGAGGAGCCACTCTGGTCAGACCACCTCCAGACACCAGGAGATTTCTTCAGGCCAATCCACACGCTGTAGATACCAGTGACGGTAGGGAATGGCGTCTTTATGGCGTCACACTCTGTTGTGTTCCTCACACTGGCCAGGTCCGAGTGGTGTTGCCGACAGCAGTCCTGAGCCTCACTCCAAGTCGTAGACCAAGTGATGAGAATGTACTTCTTGGTCACATTATTGGCTATTTGAAAAAAATAACAGAATACAAATACAGATGAATGTTAGTAAATAAATGATTTCTTTAAAAAAAGTTGAATACATTTTTTTATCTCGAATCTAAAAAAAAATGATTTGGTATTTGACAACATCGTTGATTGATGAGGAAATAGACAGGGGAACTCACCATCACAGCAGACAAACTTACTTTCACTGTTACAGTTGTGATCCTGCCAATACCCATGTTGCATCATATACACACAGAAATCTTTGCTGTTTGGATCAATATATGGTGGTCCTTGGACCCAAAACCCGTTCCCCTCTAACTCTCTGTTTCCCAGAGACCACCTCCCGATGTTGTTATACAGTCCTATCCAGACTGATCCTTTCCAACCAGCTGATACTGTGTTTTTGAGCTTCTTCTTATCTGCCATGTCCTTATCTATGGTGGCCAGGTCAGTGTAGTTCTGTCTGCAGAAACTCTGAGCTTCAGTCCAGGTCTTTTTCAGGTTCACAAAGTGGAACTGATGACGGAGGGATGAGGGGAGGATGGACAGCCCTGTGGAGAACAAACCAACAATATGAGGGGAGGATGGACAGCCCTGTGGAGAACAAACCAACAATATGAGGGAAGGATGGACAGCCCTGTGGAAAACAAACCAACAATATGAGGGAAGGATGGACAGCCCTGTGGAGAACAAACCAACAATATGAGGGGAGGATGGACAGCCCTGTGGAGAACAAACCAACAATATGAGGGAAGGATGGACAGCCCTGTGGAGAACAAACCAACATTATGAGGGGAGGATGGACAGCCCTGTGGAGAACAAACCAACAATATGAGGGAAGGATGGACAGCCCTGTGGGGAACAAACCAACATTATGAGAGGAGGATGGACAGCCCTGTGGAGAAGAAACCAACAATATGAGGGGAGGATGGACAGACCTGTGGAGAACAAACCAACATTATGAGGGGAGGATGGACAGTCCTGTTGAGAACAAACCTGTGGAGAACAAACCAACATTATGAGGGGAGGATGGACAGTCCTGTTGAGAACAAACCTACATTATTAGGGGAGGATGGACAGCCCTGTGAAGAACAAACAAACATTATGAGGGGAGGATGGACAGCCATGTGGAGACAGACACAAACACACATGCACATATACACACGCAAACACACATGAACACATACGCACGCAAACACACATGAACACACATGCACAGAAAGGAATACTTACCTGAGAAAACAAGGAGGAGGAACAAGGTTTGGTCCATCCCTGGAGATTAGAGGGAAAACAAATGGTAACTAGACCTTCTACCAACAACATGGAGACATGATACAGATGGTAACTAGAACTTCTACCAACAACATGGTGACATGATACAGATGGTAACTAGAACTTCTACCAACAACATGGTGACATGATACAGATGGTAACTAGAACTTCTACCAACAACATGGAGACATGATACAGATGGTAACTACAACTTATACCAACAACATGGTGACATGATACAGATGGTAACTAGAACTTCTACCAACAACATGGTGACATGATACAGATGGTAACTAGAACTTCTACCAACAACATGGATAGTTGATACAGATGGTAACTAGAACTTCTACCAACAACATGGAGACATGATACAGATGGTAACTAGAACTTCTACCAACAACATGGAGACATGATACAGATGGTAACTAGAACTTCTACCAACAACATGGAGACATGATACAGATGGTAACTAGAACTTCTACCAACAACATGGAGACATGATACAGATGGTAACTAGAACTTCTACCAACAGCATGGAGACATGATATAGATGGTACCTAGAACTTCTACCAACAACATGGTGACATGATACAGATGGTAACCTCAACTTCTACCAA